>NC_134893.1:34236002-34268502 GCF_041734735.1 Babylonia areolata | reverse complement strand
AAGGAGAGAGCGTTAATTTTGAGCATTTGGTACAAATGGTAAAGAGATGGGGACAGCATTTGACACACAGAAGGTCAAGAGAAGAGGACAGAATTTGGGACAGACGTTCAACAGATGGAGAGAGCAAGAAAGTTACGTTTGTCAATTTCATGTTTCGGCGTTGTTTCCTCGCGCATGCGCACAGCCATAGGCTGCCTTGAACCCCCACCCCCACCCCCAAACACACACACTTCGGTCCCCCAACTCTTCACCCATAACTCTGGATAAACAGCAAATAGAGACTCTGGCTGTATGTACAAATGATATATGTACATTATAACATTCCACAGCTGTTTATCACACATTCTGTGACACTCCATGTCCTAGTGACACCATGGCGACCTTAGTTTCAATTTCCCCTCCATTTCTATTTCTACGCCCGTATTGAGTTGTGTCAGTGCCTTCTCAGTGTCAGTAGATTAATGGGGACTGTCACTGTCACTGGAGGAACGTAGAGGCGGCTCTCGATCTGGATTTAAGTAAAAGCTCACTCAGTGTCGCTTCACGGCGAGGTCTATAAAATTATATATTTTCGTCAGCCAGAAGATTTTGTAGGTGGTGTATTGCGCATGCTGATTTGAGAGGGAATGGGCAGGGGGGATTAACGTAGCATGTGTGATATGACCACATATGGCGCAACATGAAATGAAAGCAACTCACCAAGATCACTGAAAATGCAAGGACACAACCAATAAAAATGGAAAGAAATGAAACAAGAGAGGCAAGGCCTTCAAGACACTTGTGATACACTAAAAAAAAAAAAAATAAATAAATAAAATAAATCTAATCGTTAAAATGTATTTTGTACTTGTTATTATAAAGCTTCGGGTTAAAGAAAAGAAGAAAAAAAAGACAGAATGAAAAAGAAAAAAAAGGCCTGAGCGCAGAGTGGAACCCGGCATGTTAGGATGGGAAGAAGAAGAAGAAAGAGAAACACCCGTAGGTGCTGGGGAGGACCCAGAGAAGCACTGTCTCCACCCGCCCTTGGAACAACCCTGCACCACCCTTGGAGGCCTGCGCTGTGTTCACGATGGGTGCAGGCACGCACAGGACGCTCCATGAAGAATTCAAGGGACATAACTGCTCCTGAACAGAGGCAAAAGAGACCGCAGGATGCAACTCGCGACAGCCTTAAAAGAGGTATCCCCGTGGGTGTACCAGCCAGTATTTCATGACTGCAGAGCCCACCGGCAAAAGACTCACTTGTGATACACTTTATAAAGTAAAAAAGCAAACAAACAAACAAACCAACAAACCAACTAAATAAATCTAATCGTAAAAATGTGTTCTGTATTTGTTATTATAAAGCTTCGGGTTTAAAAAAAAAGAAAGAAAGAAAGAAAGAAAAAGAAAAAAAGGCCTGAGCGCAGAGTGGAACCCGGCATTTTCGGGCGGGGGAAAGAAATCATCTTACTCACTGCACTATTACGGATCCGTGAGGGAAGTTCAAAAATTAATATTTAAGATGGCTTTTTTAAGGGCGATAAATCGATTGTGGTATTGGAAGTGAGAACGCTATTCAAATCATTATTTTGGTGTATCTCGGGTATTAAAAAAAATATTTAAAGGCAATTAAGAAGTCTTTAAAGTCCACGGTAAAGGAGACGTGGCTATCGCCGCAGTCACACTGCAACATTTAGCCGTTTCTCTCTGGATCTAGATAGATGTACAAGTTTAGTTACACCAGCCGGGAAAGTACGACACGGTCGATTGAATTTCTCTTTCATGTTCATTCTAGTTAATTGAGTTTCCACTGTAAAAGATTCATTGCAGTAAACACATCGATGGTGTTGTCTATGTCACTATGTGTTCTGCCCAGAATTTGTATTTCTTTCCATTTAATTGCGAAGAAACAATCGAGGTCACGCCATCCACTCACTAAGCATCGCCAACGCCACTGCAACTGAAATTCGGTATTGACGGACAAAGTATCTCCAGAGAAAATGGCAATTCTAAAGTTTACCACGGACACACACACACACACACACACACACACACACACACAGACAACCGAACACCGGGTTATAATAGGCTCACTTTGTTTACACTAGTGAGTCAAAAAACGGACGAGCAAAACACCAAAGGAAGTAAAGAAAAGGACACAGCAACTTGACACAGACTATAAAGTGAAAGGGGCAGACAGAAAGTTCTCACAGAAAGGAAAGAGAATGGGAGAAACAGTATAACCCATAATACATAGAGGAAATCAAAGCATGCTGTCTATAGCACAGGCGATCACCAAGGCTACCAAAAGGATGAGCACAAAAAGCAGTGAGTAACGACAGGACAATGGAGGGACAAAGAAGGTGGATATCGTTGCGATAGGGGCATAAAGGCCACCACACCTACATCGACTGTATACGAATGCTGGACATTTCAAGCTGAAGGAGCCCAGCTGTACTGTACTGGATATCTGAGGATGCACTCCATATAAAGATGATGATGATTGTGATGATAATGAACAGGTAATTCAGATGATGAAGTTTCTTATTATTATTATAATTGTTGTTGTAATCAACGCTGCTATCATCATCATCTCGACGTCATCTTTATCCATAAGCCATAATCACTCTCTGTATATATGATAGTCAGTCGTGTCCGACTATGACCATCAGAACAGCAGAGGAGGCAACTGCTGTTCCGACTACTTAGGCTAGAATTTGATTATAGTGGAGAGTGTCTTGCCCAAGTATATCCCCACTCACTCGGCCAAGAGGGTTTTAGGACAGTCGGCGTTGGGATGGTTCCCAAAGGCCAACTAGCCCACAAGGCTGCAGCACTAAGAGCCAGTGCAATTTTGCCTCCTAGTTTGATAGCCATAGTCCTTCACAAAAGACTAAGCTGTAAATGGTTTCCCATTGACTGGAGAAACCATTGATAATACAGCTCTCACTTTGCTGTTGGCCCAAATGTAAACTTATGTCAATCTGTGATATAAGCCGAGTGTTGGGCCTTATACTACAAGTCTGTTAACCCCTTCACTGAAGTTGGTTGATATGTTCATCATTGTGCCATCTTCCTGTAAAAAAAGAAAAAGAGCTTACTGGTCAGTCATCATTATTTGCTTGGACTTTTTCATTTGGGATTGTATTTCTCTTCTCCAGCCAGCGAAGTCAATAATTATAATTATATCAGATGATTCAGCTGACGAGGATAACCTACCTGGAAAAGGAGGTGGGGGAAGAGGGCAGCCAGGGACGTTATAAGGACGATGATGACGAACTTTGACCACCAAACCCTTCGGAACGCCAGACGGACCCCCCCCCTCCCCCCCCCCCCCCCCCACACACACACACCCCACCCCACCCCCACCGCGGCAGACATTCAGGACCCAGCCCTTTGAACAATGCAGTCTTCTTCATCGAACCAAGACCTAAGTCCTTAACATCAGTCGTTTAACTCAGCTCTACACATGTTGTTTGAATGTTCAGGTTGATTTTTTTTCACAGAGCAAGTCAGACCAGAGAAGGGTATGGTGGAAGTTAGGGGTGGTGGTGGTGGGGATGGGGATGGGGCACTTGTTACAGTTCCGTCACTGTGTCAGCTGGGCCAACCTGGTGCACATACAAAACATAACTACCGGAAAAGACAGCAGCGCTCACCGTGAAAATGAAATATGGCTTCCTTTCTGACAGAGTAAATACATGCCATACACATAAACGCACACTCTTAGGAACGAGTGACCGTGAAGGTAACTAGCTGAAGACCACAAGTCGCAGAAGAAGAACGAGAAGAAGAAGAAGAAGAAATTTTGAGTTTGACTCTACTATTTTCAGAAACACTCTCGAACATCTGTTCCCTCAACTGTTTCTTTTTTTTTTCTTTTTTTTTTTCTTTTTCTTTTTTTAAATTCTGATCACTGCAAACCTGCATTCAGTTTGCATGAGAAAACCATACAACCACGTTAAACCTCTCACCCCCCCCCCCCCCCACCCCCTCCCGTGTGTAAATAAAACAGTCACCCAAGGCGCAAAATCTCCTCAAGGTCGCAGCGATTGCAGGACTGATTTACAGCTGGCAGCGGAATGGGGCAATTGGATCCATCACACAACAAAAGGGCCGGCCTGCCCAAGTGCACGAAGATGGACAATAAGTCAGCAGAACTTTGCACCTTCCGGCGAGGGTAGCCACCTAAACTGGGAGCTAAGTGAAGGCCAGAGGACACGTTCCCTGGTGTTGTTTTTCGATGAGGTGTCCCGTGAAATGGGTACTTTCCTTTGGGTTGTTGCAAGGTGGTGGGGAGAAGGTGGTGGCGCTAGGGGAGTGGGGGTGGGTGGGGGTGGGAGTGTGGGGGAGGAGACTGAGGGCGGGGTGAGAAGAGGAGGGGTAAGTGAGGTTCGTGTAGTCTTTTAGGTCACGGTCCCTTTTGGGAAGAGAGAGAAGATTCCATCGGTTTCATTCATGTCAATATCTTGAGGGTTCTGTAGGGGAAGAGAGAGAGAGAGAGAGAAAGAGAGAGAGAGTGTGTGAGGGGGGGGGGGGCGGTGGAGAGAGGGAGAGAGAGAGAGAGATCGTAAAGAAGGGAAGGGGTGCAGTTCTGAGAATCGCCATCGTAATCTTCATTATTACCATCAGCATCAATTTCCTCATCAGCTGAAAAGAAAAATAATTCCCTGAACAATAAACTAGTTGTCGCAGAATATACAGTCATGCCTCTAACTGATATAATGAAATGAATATAATGGGGAAGAGAGTGACTTTTTTCTTTCTTTTTTTTTTTTTTTTTTTTTATTTAAGTGACAACATCTTTGACCCCGACCACTCACCCCATTTAACTGCGAGAACACCGCACCCCTACCTCCACTCCGTGATCCCCCACTATACCATCACTACCACCGTCACTTTGAAACCACTAAAAAAAAAAAAAAATAAAATAAAAAAAAAGGGGGCCAACAAAGAGCCCCACAAAGAAAACACTATTAATAAGCCTTTTGACCCCCTGGCACATAAAACAAACCAGCGTTAATCCGCCTACCGTGACATTAGCACGATTTACAACTCGGAGTGAGAAATCGGAGACGACACCCAGCAAAGGTGCCGGCTGCCAAGCGGCGGAAGACGGACAATAAGTTAGCGGAACTTTGCACCTTCCAGGGGAGGTAAGTGGTGGTTGGCAAGTCCTCATGGGACAGTGGTATGGGCTTTGTCAGCTGTGAATGGAACCCGAGGATGCGGTGGGAGGAAAGAGGAGTGAGTCCTTTCTACGGTCTCTGATGGGAAAGTACACTGTGACAGTGACAGTGAGGGGCGTTATGTGTGTGTGTGTGTGTGTGTGTGTGTGTGTGTGTGTGTGTGTGTGTGTGTGCGTGTTGTTGTTGTTTGCTCTGTGTGTGTGTGTGTGTGTGTGTGTGATGTGTGTTTGGTGTGTGTGTGTGTGTGTGTGTGTGTGTGTGATGTGTGTGTGGTGTGTGTGTGTGTGTGTGTGTGGTGTGTGTGTGTGTGTGTGTGTGCGCGCGCGCGCGCATGCTCTGCGTACATGCAATATGCACATATGTGTATGTGTGTGTGTGTGCATGTGTGCGTGTGTGTGTGCACACGAACGCCCGCACCTGTGTGTGATTGTTTACGTCTGTGTCTTGTGTAGGATGTGCATGCTCGTGTGCGTGCTTTTGGCACCACGAACATAGCAATACATTCAAACGAGCAATGATAAGGCCTAATTATTATAAAGTTCTCGCTCATTCATGCATACAACTTTTGACCTTTGGAATGCACCTTTCCAACGGACGCCCTATACTTGCCGTACCAGTCAAACACGCTCCACTGAGTGAACAGACGAGCGATAACACGCGACCACGAGGGACATACATAATCACCCACTTCAAGAACAATCCTTTCTCTGGTTCTCTTTACGCAAGGCGGCCCACCTCCTTTTAATAGGAGTAGGGGGGTTAAAAAAAAAAAGAAAAGGTAACAGCACCGTAAATCTTTCGACACAAAACAAAACTACCCACGGACCAAACGCACTTTAATCCACGCTCGGTCGCATTAGCGTCGATTTACAACTCTGGACAGGGGGGAATCTGATCCTACGCGCAACAAAAGCGCAGCCTTGCTGAGCGCGTAGGAGCGGACCGATAAGTTAAAGGAACTTCGCACCTTTCCAGAGGCCGGTCCACATAAATAGGAGAAAAGTGGACAGTCCCAGGTGTCGTTTCTGAATGGGGGGTTACTGTGAAAAGTGGGCACCGCTGTGTCGTTGGGGATTTGGGTCTGGGTCTTGATTACAGCTACTTTAGGTAAGATGAGATCCCAGCAGTCTGTGTGTGTGTGTGTGTGTGTGTGTGTGTGTGTGTCTGTGTGTGCCTGCCTGTCTGTCTGTCTGTCTGTCAGATAGAGAGAGCGGGAGGGAGAGAGCGTGCGTGCATGCCTGCGTGTTTGCGTGCAAGTGCACGTGTGTGTGCTTGTGTGAAGCTGGTTCAGATTATATATAATGGTGACAAAATAAAAGGGAAAGGCTGCAGATTCTGTCATCATCATCATCTTCTTCTTCTTCTTCTACGTCTTCTTCTTCTTCTGTGGGTAAAAGTGCACTTTCTCTTCAGCATCACCATCATCAATAATCATCATCACTATCACCACCGCCATCATCATCATCATCACCACCATCAGCAGCAGCACCTCCACTACCAGCACAACCATCATCATCATCTGTGGGCAAAGAAGCTTATTTCTCTTCATCATCACGTTACCACCACAATTATCAATCAACATCATCAGTACCGCTACCACCACCATCATCAGAATTATCGCCATCATCTGTGTATTGTATTGTATTGTGAGTTCCGCGCATGACTTTATTTCATCTATGATTTTATTGTTGCTTTTCTTTTTGTTTTTTGTTGTTGTTGTTTTTGTTTGTTTGTTTTACAGCTGGTCACAGCTGTTGTTGCAATGAAGATGAAACTTCTTGTTATCTGTGAAGTCAGATGATGTTGAAGTATTAGACGGGTACCTTACTTGGTGTTCTTGTTTTTGTTTTTGTTGTTCTTCTCGTTCTTGTTCTTCTTGTTCTTTTTCTTCGAGGTCCACCTTCTCCATGTTCTCCATTACTAATATTAATCTGTTTTTCCCCTTTTTCTGTTTCTGTTTCTGTTTTGTTTTGTTTCGTTTCTTTTTTTTCTTTTTTTCTTTTTTTTTTCTTTTTTTTATATTACTTTTCATCCCTTCTCTCTTTATCCTCGTCACTGTCCCTTCGACTCTACCTCCCCCCCCCCCCTCCCCGTCCTTTGCCCCTTTATTTATCTTTTTTTTTTCTTCCTTCCTTTTCGGCACCCTTCTTTCCTCTCCTTGTAATGCTTTGTGTCCATCTTCCTCTTTCACTCTTTTTCTTCATACCTTTTTTTTTAATAATTCTCCTCCTTCTCCTCCTCTACCCTCTTCCCCTCCTTATTCCTCCCCCCATCCTCTCCCCACCCCCCTTCCCTCCGCCTCTCCTTCCCTTTCTTTCCATCGGAAACTTGTACAGTTTGTACGATTTAACTCGTTGCAAAGTTCCGCATTCACACTGACAGTGTGGGAATACCCGTATCGTCGATAAATCATTATCCGAGAACAGTTGCCATCAAGCATAAGACAATTCTTCCAGGGGATGTGGGATTAGACCAGGAAGGGATATATATAGATTTCCCCTCTCTTACCGAAGCGAACGAGTGAAGTGTCGGGCTGTATATAAAATGGATTTCCTTTCTCAGGACTGTCACAGTCTTAGTAGTAGCTGCTGTCTTTCTTGGAACGCCAATTAAGCTGCCACCCAGAGCTGCCAGAGGTTCAAGAAGGATCAGATAGTGTCCCCTGATTTGCTCCCAAGATGTGCAGTCTTAATTTGTTTCAAGACTGTATAGCTCATTGATTGACTGACCAGTTGATTTATCTGTAGCCTTACGTCACTAGCACGTGTCCTCAACGAAGTAATGATCTTGGATCATAATACTCTCCATCCTAATAACAATATGATGATGCTAACGATGACGATGCTGATGCTGATGAGTAGTAGTAGTAGTAGTAGTAGTAGTAGTAGTTTCAGCAGCAGCAGCAGCAACAGTAGTAGTAGTAGTAGTGTTGATGTTGTCAATGTCGTCGTTGTTGTCACTGCTGTTGTCGCTGTCGTCGCAGAAACAGCCAGTAATTACTCGTGGTGTTTTGCTTCATAAATAATTATAGGATACACACATGAGTGTCTACTGCTAGTGAGAACAAACCGACAGACAGCAGAACGTGTTGACGAAAGTATTTAGCGATTGTAAGACAGGTGGACTCGACAAGAAAGAGAGAGTTTCTCTCTCACAGTTTTCTTACACATGTAATTTGATTTGCTTTGATATGGATATACAGGGCATATCCTTGATCGGAGACCAAGCTCTAAAGCGCATTACAAAACTCGTTACTGAGATTCGAACCCGGAACCCTCAGATTGAAAGTCCAACGCTTTAACCATTCAGGAGTTGCATCCTTCCTGTAATTGATCTCACATTTGACAGGATTAAACCCGGTTGTACAGGCCTAAACTTAGAATGAAAACGGAATGCGTTTATCAGACTATGTGCTATTATTACCTGTATTTGGTTATATGTGGCAGAACAAAGTATAAAGCAGATGTAAGCAGATGTCATAACTATCTGTCTACTGTCATTAATATTTTTTCAAGAACCACAACGCTACTTCATAAAACAACAGCAAAACGTGATGCGATCTCCACCAGTTTCTCAGGTAAAGTATGCATCATTTTAATCACCTGCAGTGTGTGTGTGTGTGTGTGTGGGGTGTGTGTGTGTGTGTGTGTGTGTGTGTGTGTGTGTGTGTGTGTGTGTGTGTGTGTGCGAGCGCACGCGCGCGCTTACGTGCGTGTATGTGCATGTGTGTGTGTGTGTGTTTGTATGTATGTGTGTGTGTGTGTGCGCGCGCACGTGTATGTATGTATGTGTGTGTGTGTGTGTGTGTGTGTGTGTGTGTGTGTGTGTGTTTCTCAAATTAGATTTTCTTTGTGTTGCTCAGTTGATATTTATTCAAGTGGTTGCCAAAATGTCAGTACAACAAAAAAGTTAATTTGACAATAAATGGTTTCAGTCAGTGTGTGTGTGTGTGTGTGTGTGTGTGTGTGTGTGTGTGTGTGTGTGTGTGTGTGTGTTTATGTTTGTGTTTATGTTTATGTGTGTTAGTGTGCATGCGCGTGTCAGCGTATGTGTGTGTGTAAAAAAAAAATTAAAAAAGGATTAAAAAAAAAAGGAAGTGTTTTTCTCTCTGTCAACACCCTGCACAAAGAAATTATTCCTAGGACCAAAGAGAAGAGGGGGCTTTGTGGCAGGTGGAGGGGGTCGGAGGGGAGAGAGAGAGAGAGACAGACAGAGAGAGACAGACAGACAGAGACAGAGACAGAGAGACAGAGAATAGCTGTGGTGTGGAAAACAGTCGGTACTCCCCCCTCGCATTTATCTGGCATGGAATGAATCAGATAACTTCAGGATGGCATGACACTGTACATAAACTTTCAGATAACACAACGTAAAAAAAAAAAAAAAAAAAATAAAAACAAAAAACACCCCGGCTCCGCTATGGGCTGTATAGGTGAATATATTTATGCGACCCAGTATCTACTAGAAGAAGAAAAGAGGAGGAAAAAGGAAAGGGGGGAGAAATAGACGAAGAAAAAGCTCATGCAAACTGAGGTAAATATTTGCACCGTCAGTACACAACTCTCGTCTTATCCCAGAAACTTACCTAATGTAGAACCGCTATACAGATTTCGTGAAAGATTTGCAGGTGTGGTTTCCTTCTTCTTCTTCTAAATGCTGAATCCAGTTTGAAGATCAGATCAGACAGACAGACAAACAGGCAGATGCCGAAGTGTGTGTGTGTGTGTATGAGTGTGTGTGTGTGTGTGTGTGTGTGTGTGAGAGAGAGAGAGAGAGAGAGAGAGAGAGAGAGTGTGTGTGTGTGTGTGTGTGTGTGTGTGTTTCACATTCTGTCAGATTCCGAGTGATCCGAATTGTTTAGTGCCATGTTTAACTGAGGCTATCATCATAAGACCTTTATCACCATCATCATCATGATTGTATTGTATAGTACTGTATTGTATTGTACTGTATTCGGCTATTGTATTCTATTGTATTGGATTGTATCTCGTCTTGCCACAACAATTTTCTCTGTGTGGAAATCAGGTGGTCTGACCGGGGAGACTGCATCACCACAGTACAGCACCATCCATTCTTTTTTTTTCTGTTTGCAAATGTACTTGCTTTACTATCAAAGTAGATTTTTCTGCATAACATGTGTTGCCTTGGGTCCCTTTTCGTGCGCTAAGTGCATGCTACACACGGGACTTCAGTTCATCGTCTGATTTGAAACACTAGTACCCAGACTATTACTCAAAGTCTAGTATAGGGGAGAGTAAAAATCCCGGTCCGTTCATCCCCATTCTTCTTCTTTTTTTTTTCTTTTCTTTTTCCTTTCTTTCTTCCTTTTTTTTCTTTTTTTTAAACCCGTTACCCTTGTTATTTCGATTAATTTTATTCATATCTGTATTTGTATTTCTTTTTGTCACAACAGATTTCTCTGTGTGAAATTTTGGCTGCTCTCCCCAGGGAGAGCGCGTCGCTATACAACAGCACACCCTTTTTTTGTTTTGGCATTTTTTCCTGCTTGCAGTTTTATTTGTTTTTCCTATCGAAGTGGATTTTTCTACACAATTTTGCCAGGAACAACCGTTTTGTTGCCGTGGGTTCTTTTACGTGCGCTAAGTGCATGCTGCACACGGGAGCTCGGTTTATCGTCTCATTCGAATGACTAGCGTCCAAACCACCACTGGAGGTCTAGTGGAGGGTGAGAAAATATCTGCGGCTGAGCCGTGATTCGAACCAGTGCGCTCAGATTTCTCGCTTCCTATGCGGACTCGTTACCTCTAGGCCATCACTCCGCATTGCTGTAACTGTTAAAACTGACACCGCAGTGAGAACCACCGATGCTACTGATGCTGCATCTGTGTGCTTGTTAACTTGTGGCAGAATAGTTAGCACGCTCAACAACGTACTAATGCAGACAATCCAGTCTGGGTTCGAATCTTGCTCTCGCTCTTTCTCCCAAGTTTGTGCGGAATATCGAACTGAGCGTTTAGTCGTTCGGATGAGACGATAAACCGAGGTCCTGTGCGCATAAATAACTTGGTGCACTGAAAAAGGACCCATGGCAACGAGAGTGTTGTCCTCTGGCAAAATTCTGTAACAGAAATCCACTCTGAAAGGCCAACTATATATATATATATATAGATATATAAAAGGTTCAAAGGTTCAAGGTTCAAAATCATTTTTACTCTGAGATACCCTATTTGGGTACATGGAGACACAAAGGAAAAACAGGCCCACATCCTCGGGACGTGCAATCGCACGAAGAAGAAGAGGGAGAAAAAAAAAAAGAAATATATATATATATATATATATAAATACAGAGAGAGAGAGAGAGAGAGAGAGAGAGAGAGAGAGACAGACAGACAGACAGACAGACAGACAGAGAGATCCATATATAGACATGCACTCAAGGCCTGTCTAAGCGCGTTGGGTTATGCTACTGGTTAGGCATCTGCCTCAGTAGTAGCAGATGTGGTGTAGTGTATTGTAGATTTGTCAGAACACAGTGTTGCTGCCTTGAGAAATTGAAACTGAAACTGAAACTGTTTAGATTTTTTTTTCAGAACCCACCAGATCGCCAGGGAAATGTGACAAAAAAAGTTTCAGCCACGGTATGGTATGGCTTAACCGCTTCTTTCTCAGTCTTGACAACAGCACTGCGAGACACAGACCCATGCCGGAAATCAGAATGGACACTATATCTGAGTGCCACTCTCCCCCCCCCCCCCCCCCCCCTCCCCCTCCCCCCCTCTGCCTGAAGACATGCAGCGTTTTTACAGCCAATGAATCTTATCTGCAGCAATTTTCTAGTTGCAGAAATGTGACACACGGAATCTGCCTATCTTTTTTTTTAGTGGGGGAAGGGTCTGGTCTGTCAAGGTAATGAAAATGCTTCTTCTGGCGAACCCTTCCTCTCTTCTTTTCCCACCGTTTTTGTTGTTGTTTGTTTGTTTGTTTTGTGTGTGTGTGTGTGTGTGTGTGTGTGTGTGTGTGTGTGTGTGTGTGTGTGTGTGTGTGTGTGTGTTTTGTTGTTGTTGTTTTTTTTGTGTGTTTTTTGTTTTCTTTTTGTTTTGTTTTTTGACTCAAACTTGATTATAGCAAAAACGACAATAATGATATAATTATACCAATATTATTATTATTATTGTTGTTGATAATGATAGTAATGATGAAAACAATATAATCATAACAATGATAATAATGATAATAATAATAATTAATTAATTATTATTATTATTGTTGTTGTTACCATCATCATCATCATTATTATCATCATTATTATTGTTGTTATTATTATTATTTTGTTGTTGTTGTTGTTATTATTATTACTATACTGAAAATGATGGTGATAAGTAATGACAGCAACAGTAGCAGCTGCACTACCATCGTCATTGTGGTTGTTGCTATGAGTGTCTCTGGTTTTATATTTGCAGCTGCTGTTGGTCTTTAGTTCATATCCCCCCCCCCTTTTTTTTTATATCTTTTTCGAAACAGATGTATTTCGTATGGCTTGACATTTCTCTTTACCCATTATTTCGTAGATGCCAAGGCACGTGGCAGTCGGGGAGTCGGCGCTATCAGAATTCCAACCTGCTTCTTGTGATCTGAAGACGTGTATCACGTTTACAGCCTGAAACTTATCAGCTGGAGATGCGTGCTGCGTTTACAGACCAGAAATTTATCATTGTCAATATATAAACTATGTTTACAGGCTAAAACTTATCATCCCAACGATATGCATCGTGTTTACACACTTATTTACAGTCTGAAGCCTATCAATGTAAAGATATGGTGCTTGTTTACAAACGTATTTGTTACCTTAAACTTACTACCATAAGATAAGTGGAATACTTACAGCCTCAGTTAAAGTTTCCCCCCGCGCTGTATACTATGAAACGTATCTCATGAAAATAGGTATTACGGTTACAACTTGAAACGTGTCTCTTGAATATGGGTAGCACAGTTACACTTTGGTCTGCCATTCAGCTCCCATGTGTTTGACTATGCTAGCATGCTGAAGGTCTGAAATGTATCGCATGAGGCAAACTTACATTTGAAAATTACCAGCCTAAATAATTCTAGTCTGGGGACATCTAGCATGTTTACAGTCTGAATCATACCACCACAGGAGCATATTCACAGCCTTTAAGCTGTCACCCGGATGTGCGTGCTATGTCTACTGTGTGGACTTCGAGCAGGGAGTTTTAATGGGCGATAACTACACAACATGTGATCCAGATGACTGTTGCCTTCATTTCAATTCTATATTTCTAAAGCATTTGCTTATTTATTTATTTTGTTTGATTATTCTGTTTCATTTCACGTTAATGTTTTACATAAACCACAGGGTAGGCTCCCAAGGCCTGATCAGCGCGCTGTGTCAGTTGACGACCGCAATAGCCGAGTGGTTAAAGCGTTGGACTTTCAATCTGAGGGTGTCGGGTTCGAGTCTCGGTGACGGCGCCTAGTGGGTAAAGGGTGGAGATTTTTTCCCCGATTTCGCAGGTCAACATATGTGCAGACCTGCAAGTGCCTGAACCCCCTTCGTGTGTATACGAACACAGAAGATTAAATACGCACGTTAAAGATCCTGTAATCCATGTCAGCTTTCGGTGGGTTATGGAAACAAGAACTTACCCAGCATGCACACGACCCAAAACGGCGTATGGCTGCCTACATGGCGGGTTGAATAAAACTAAACGGTCATACACGTAAGAAGTTACATGTCTGTCTAAGTGTGCATGTGTGCGTGCCTGAAATCTGATTGAATGACACAGGAAACGAATGATGAGCGCTCAGTGGAAGCCGTCAGTCGGCTCTACCCAGGTAGGCAGACTGTTGTGCAAATGACCCCGTGTTTGTAAAGCGCTTAGAGCTTGGTCTCCGACCGAGGATAGGCGCTATATCAGTATCCATATCATATCATATCATATCTGCTTCTGTACATTTTTTAACGAAGATGTATAGGGCCTGAGATGGATCCAAACCTCAGTAACGCTCCGCCGTGACCTCCTTGAAACTGAAGCTGACGCTGTTCATTTCTACAGTTCCTGGGCACATGGACCTGAAGGAGAAAGGCCTCGATGCTGATCTGAGTCGTAGGAAGCGGGAAGGGTTTTCGACAGACAAACTTCATCAGTGACTGATATGTGTCTGTCAAAAAAGAAGAACAAAAAGAAGAAAGCAAAAGAAAAAAGATAGCATGGCTTGACAACACCTCTGCCTCTCTCTCGCTTTCTCTCTCTCACTTTCTTTCTCTGTTATTCTCTCCCTCTGTCTCCCCACCCTCTCTCTTTCTCGCTTTCTCTCTCTCTCTCTCTCTCTCTCTCGCTTTCTTTCTGTGTTACTCTCTCACCCTCTGTCCCCCCCCCCCCCACCCACCGTCTTTCTCTCTCTCCCCTTCTCTCTCTCTTTCCTTGCACAAAATCTATATAAGGAGACAGTGGTGGAGATAGAGAGAGAGAGAGAGAGAGTAAGAGAGAGAGAGAGCTAGCTATCTGAATATCGTGACCTGAAGACACGCGGCATGTTTACAACCACAACCTATCAGCCCCAAGGAGGCTGGGACCGCCGTGGTATCGCATCTCAGATACCCAGATACACCCTGTGACAGGGTAATGAAAACGCACCAGTTTCTTTTTTTTTTTTTTTTTCCTTTTGGTCGCCTTTAATTTTGTTTGTATTTCTTTCCTTTCCTTTTCTTTTCTTTTCTTTCTTTCCTTTCAGCGACAAGTGCGTCTATTTTTAAAGGTCAAACTCAATCACATTCAGACAGCCGCTGGCCAGAATCAGAAGAATTCTGGCTGGCATCACAGAACGGCCGAGGAAGAAAGGTGCTGGAGAGAAGAACAACAGTGAGAGAAATATCACAGGGAAATTGAAACAGACACACTGAAACTGAGACAAGAGACAGATTCAAGAGTCAAGGCTCAAGATGGTTTATTCAGTTAAGGCCATAGCCCCATATGAACAGGGGCAACAACAAAATTTTGTTTTGCATGTGTCGTAATTGTTCATGCAAACAGTACAGCATATTTCATACCAAGCTCCATTAAAACTAGGATATAAGTGTCTCTCTTAATTGAAATGCTTTATAAAGAAACAAAGCAAAACTACGTATAGTGTTTTCATCCACTGATGATATCAGTAAACATAGACTAAATATATACAGATATGCATAATACATTTTTATGAATGAGCTGGAGTCATAGATCAGTAAGGACAGGACATTTCAAAACAAAATGGACTTCATCCTCTCTGGATTTAAGAGACAGAGAAAGAAAGAAAGAGAGTAAAACAGTGAAGACTGAGACAGAGAGAGAAAAATACATAGGGTCAAAGAGACACTAAATGACAGAAACACAGACAGAAGAATAACTTGAGAGAGACAGACAGATGAGCATAGTCCCATTGCATAACTTTGTAAGAGAGAGAAATAACTGATCTGTGGTTTTAGGTATTATATTTCTTTGTTTATGAATGTGCTATACCTTTTTAAATGTATTTTCTACAACTTTTATTCAAAAAGTTATTTTTAATGCTATACTGTCTTATGCTATATTGGCGCCTACAAACCAATTTTCCATGTATTTCTATAAGAACATTATTCTGATTTGAATGATCTGACTGACTGATTGATTGATCGATTGATTAATTGATTGATAAATTGATTCATGGAGAACGTGGCGATTTCCTTCACTAACATGATGAAAATCATCAACTTTCTATCTTCATCTCCTTTTCCTCTTTTTTTCTCTCGTTTTTTTTCCCCTTCCCTCCACCCCCCACTCCTAAACCCCGTCATTTATTCATTCTTTCTCTGTCTTGCTTTCTTCTTTCTTTCGTCTTCCTCTTCTTTCTGCTTGTCTCTTCAATCGTCACCAGTGCTTCCAAAATGCACTGCGGCACCAGTGTCAGCATGTTTGGACAACATTATGTGCCTTGAGGTCACTCCCTAACATGGTGATTACCGCTGCCAGCCCTCAGTGCTGCCCTTGTTGCGCATGCGTGTGGCAGCCAGGGGCCGGAAAGAAAGAGAGACAAACGGAAACGGAAGTTTACTGCTCTCTGTGCTTTCCTCCCCGGAAGTATTCCGGGAGGCAACTCACGCTCCGCCCGGCTAAACTGTGTTCATGTTCCTTTCTTCCTTTTCTTTCCTCGGTTCAGCAAATACTTGTGTGCCACAAATATAGGTCATGTTTAGTCAGGTGACTCACGCTGGCTTGAGCGCTGGTATGAATTCTTTGTCGACAGTTCAGTTCAATTATCAAGATTCAGGGCAAAAGATCAGAAATGATGATTGTGGCCAAATCAATTGATTATAAAAATCGTCATAGGGTTGTGAAACTGACGAGTTAATGCCAAAGAATTATATGAAGTTCGACCATGCTGGCATTTTTCCATTCTTAATGAAAGAAACGGACAACTTTAATGAGAACATGAAAATCAACATCAGTTTATATGAAGGATATTCATATTTCTTTCTAATATTCCGACAACTGCAGAAAAGAATCAATATGTTGATATTACAATCTCATGTTATTCATTTATTCATTCGTTTGTTCCATCAATTAATGGTGTTCCAAACCTGACCAAGAGGAAAACCATAACCCAAAACCATAACCCAAAGCTGCTCGTGATGGTGAATTTGAAACTAAACAAAATGCAAATACATTGCCAAAAGGAGATAGCAGATCCTCCCAATACTTAATCTGTCCTTGCGTCCTATGCATGAGGAGCATTTAACTGAAATAAAAAGAAATGTCCTTGTGAAAAGGACAGGAAAGCACTTTTGGAAGCACTGGTGACGCAGGAAAAAAATACAAAAAATGGGTGGCGCTGTAGTATAGCGACGTGCTCTCCCTGGGGAGAGCAGCCCGACTTTCACACAGAGAAATATGTTGTGATAAAAAGAAATGCAAATACAAATACAAAATTGCGATGTAAATCTAAGCAGCGTTCCATCTAGACAAATTTCATACCAATAAGAAAAAAAATTAAAATGCACCGACACGTCAATACCTGTGAATTATCTTCCTGCGAATAAGATTCCTGACAATTATCTTCCTCCCCTTATTTTATGTTTGTAAATTAGCGCAGGACAACAACAACGAAATATCAGAACCATACTGGGGGTAAAAAAAAAAAAGATTGAAACTCGCAAGCAACACTTGTTCTGCTCGAAACCCCTGGCAGCTATGTGCTCCTCCTGAATTACATGCCCCCTCCACTGGTTTTTGAACGTTCTATTTTCCGTTTGCTCTCTACAGAACTTAACTGATTTTTCAGCCACATGTTCCCACAGTATATGTGCTCCGTCAGCTAACGTGTATACACTCCAACCTAACCCTATGTTTGAAAGAACATCCACTGATGGAGCCTGAAACTTGAAGAACTGAGTGATGGCGGACCTCCTGAACGCCTTACTTCCCACGTTTCCCCCCGTCCACACCACGCCCCCCCCCCACCCCCCCCCTCCCATTGACACATCGGAATTCAGCCGCGCCGGAGCCGGGCATAATATGGATTTCCAGCTTTAAGACAGGATTAAAGGTGCCAGCCCACGGCTTGACGTTTCGACCCCCCCCCCCCCCCCCCTCCCGCTCTCTCCCCCACTCTTGCCCCGTGGCCGACATTTTAATGCAGTTTGACATGTGACACGTGGCGGAGAGAAATGGAGGACTTAGCGCGTGACAGCAGAGTTTCACGTGCACGGACTGAGCGCTCTTCGTTTCGTTTTGTTTTCGGTTGTTGTGTTGTTGTTTTTTGTTGTTGTTTTTTTATCCCAAATTTTAGAACCAGTGCGCTGCAGGTGTGGTGAGGTCCCTTTAAGAGCCACTTCAGACTGAAATATAAACGTGGCACGGGGCAACAAAGCGGTCAGCGCTCGCCTTATTAACGAGGACCTGGCAATGATGGGAGGGGGAGCGGGAAGGGGGACAGAACACTGCAGAAGAAAAATCTCTAAGACAGCGATAGACTGAGGTATGGTTCACGACCAGATGCAAAAGTCCTATATTTTCAAATGGATAAAGTCTACGAAAAAACAAACAAAAAAAACCCAACTAAAGATGAACCTACGGTTTGAAACGTAGACACCTCTTATAAATTGTTTGTTTTGTTTTTTTCTGGAGACTTTTGTCCATGTCTAAATTAAAAACAACAACTCATCAGTCATCTTTTACTATATCGCTGTACGTACATATATAATTTGATGCATAAGACGCAATCATTCATTTTTTTAAAAATCGCAATACATAGTTCCAATGTACAGGACAACTCTATTTCTTGAGAAACATGCCAGGAAAATCGCCCCGCATAAAACAACAAGGAAGTCGGATTACGACCTCTCTGCATGAGTGAGTGAGTAAGTGTGTGTATGTGTGTGTGTGTGGTGTGTGTGTGAGTGTGTGTGTTTCATAAATATACTTATAGATAGATAGATAGATAGATAGATAGACACCATACGTTTTATTTTACATCACATGTTGAAAAAAATCAAGCATCAGATAATAATTTCTTTGAGACAAAGAGCGAACCAGAGACAGGCGGAGAGGCAGAGTCATGGGTGTGTGTGTGAGAGAGAGAATGTACTGGTCATTTTATTGTAATCAGTAAGGATATATGTCTAACGTTGTACGATGTGACTGGAAATTTGGTTCTTGATTCTTTTGTCTGAAATCATTCTGGTATAACAAATAAGGGTTTAACCATATTTGGTATGGTTGGTTATTTGGTTAGTTTTATTTTCTAGCCCGGATTTAATGTGATCAGTAAGGTATCAGTATCATCAGTATCAGCATCAGTATCAATAGCTCAAGGAGGCGTCACTGCGTTCGGTCAAATCCATATACGCTACACCACATCTGCCAAGCAGATGCCTGACCAGCAGGGTAACCCAAAGTGCTTAGTCAGGCCTTGAGAAAAAAATAAAAATAAAAAATAAAATAAAATAAAATAAAAAAAAAAAGAAAAAAAAGAAAAGAATAAATGAAAAAAAATAGATAAAAAAAAGAAATGAATAAAGAAATAAAGAAATAATAATAATAATAATAACAATAATAATAATAAAATAATAAAATAACAACAACAACAAAGAATAGATTAAAATAAAAATAAACATAAAAATAAAATAAAATAAAATAACACGATACAAAGTTTCGTTCTCTCTTCTTTTTTTCTTTTCTTTGTTTCCTTTTCTTTTTTTTTTTAACAAAAAATAGTTCCTTACCCGGTTTCATACCGCAATGGCCTTTGCAGCCAAAGACGAATCAATAAACAAAATGACTGTGTGCTTTCAGAATAATAAAGTAAACAAGTGAAAGGACTTGATACACGAACAGAATTGTCTATTCAAAGGAAGGGATAAAGAGAGAATGAATGAAAAATGAATGAATGAATCAATCAATCTTTAAAATAATCAATAAAATAAAGCACCTAAGACTTTGCACAATTGACGTTTATGAATAGAATTAAAATGAATAATACAATGTAATCTAAAACAAAACCAAAAGTCTGAAAAAATGTATAAGAAACAAAAAGAAATACATAAACGGATAAATGAAGTTATGATGAATGAATGAATGGTGATGCATAAGTAATGCATGTATGAGTAAATGAATGGATGGATGAATGAATGAAGTTTAGATTTTGCACAATAAATTGAACAATGAAAGGAATTCAGTCAATAATTCAACACACACACACACACACACACACACATTTCATTTTTTTTCCCAATATTTTGCGTCGAGCAGTTCACCATACAAAAAAGTGACTGTGTGTGTGTGTAGGGGGAGTGTGAGGGGGGGGAGATGATGGGAAGGGGAAGGGGCGGGAAGCATCGGTGTGGCAAGCGGCCCCAGCGATGCCAGGCTATCTGCTGTTGTCAGTGTTTATTCCGGCACGGGAGGCGGGCTGGCACAGTGTGAGCCGTTAATCAGACATTAAAAGTCCTCTGACATCCCCCGGCATATAGATCACCTGCCGTCTTTAAGTGCCAACCAGCCCTACAGCAGCCCTCTCCCTAGCCCCCTCTACCCCTGCCTTCCAACCTCCCAGCCCTCTCCTACCCCACACCACTCCACCCCCCCTCCCGCCCCCGGAACCCACACCCCCCTCTAACCCCCCTTCCTCCAAATCAGCGTTCTGCGGTTCTCAATTCACTCTGTTCGTGACGTCCACCAGAACTGGAATGTGTCTCGTGTGAAGTTTGAAACAAAATCATTATGTATGTCTGTTTGTTGTCATCTTTTATTCAGAATTAAGTTCCTTTTCTTCCACTGCGAGCGCGAACATGCACGCCGGGATGCTCCGTCGTCAGCGTGCGCGTGCACGTACTAACACACACTCGGGCGCGCGCGCGCACACACACACACACACACACACAAACACACACTCAATTGCGCGCGCACGGACGCACGCAAACACACACACACACACACACACACACACACACACACACACACACACACACACACAACACACACAAACAGCCATACACGACGCGACACACACACACAAACTGACAAACACAGAAAGACACTCATCCCCTGCTCAATCTCCCCCGCCCGCCCCCACCCCTCCCCCCCACACACACTCACTCACACACACACACTCCAACCCCCCTCCACCCCATTCCCCTTTACACACCATCACAGACACAACCGGAATCAGAACCCACAAATAATGCCATGTAAATTGTACCACTGACAGACATGGCTGATGTAACCAGAAACGAACAACGAAAGTTGTAAACTTCAATGGGCATAGGGCATCCGCAAACAAATGCAAAGTAAACAAAATCACCACTAAACAAACAACATCCATTGTTTTGGCCGTGCAGAAAGAAGCACACACACATCCCTTACACACACACACACACACACACACACACACACACATCTCCCCCCCCACACACACACACATCCCTCATACACACACACACACACACACACACACATCCACACACACACACACCCCACATACATACACCTGCACAGAGACACATACACATACACACAAATCTGACACACACACAGACAGACACACACAGACACACACACACACACACGCACGCACGCACGCACGCACACACACACACGCACACACACACGCACGCACATGCACACATATACCGCCGTCCCTGCTCTCCCCGACCCCTTCCCCCCTTCGAAAGTTGTAAACTTCAATGGGCACGTGCGTATTAGGGTATCCGCAAACAACTGCAAAGTAAACATAATCACCACTAAACAAACAACATCCATTGTTTTGGCCGTGCAGAAAGAAGCACACACACATCCCTTACACACACACACACACACACACACACACACACACACACACACACACACACAGTCATTTACGCACGCACTTCCGGAATCGGAACCCACAAATAACGCCATGTAAACTGCACCAGCAACAGACATTGCGGATGATGAAGATTTATTAACTTTTTATTTTTTTTTTATCCTGCCACAGCCTAAAATTAAAGCTTTTAAAACATTAACAAATTGCGGATGTAACCGGAAACAAAAGCTGTAAATTTCAACGGACACACACGTCAGTGGCATCTGTAAACAACTCCAAAACAAACAACAACGACAGCAATAATAGTAACAAAACCGGTGAAAGTAAAAAGAAAAAAAAAATAGAGAAAATGATCACATCATGAGGCTTTTTGAAGGGATATAATGGAAAGTGCGAGTTGCGTTTGAACATTCGTTCCTGCAGTTCTACCACTTTCAATAAAAACAATAATAATACTCAGAACAACAACAACAACAACAATAGTCATAACAACAATGATAATAATAATGATAACAACAATAATTATGTGGAGTGATGGCCTAGAGGCAACGCGTCCGCCTAGGAAGCGAGAGAATCTGAGCGCACTGGTTCGAATCTCGGCTCAGCCGCTGATATTTTCTCCCCCTCCACTAGCCCTTGAATGGTGGTCTGGACGCTAGTCATTTGGGTGAGACGATAAACCGAGGTCCCGTGTGCAGCATGCACTTAGTGCACGTAAAAGGACCCAAGGCAACAAAAGGGTTGTTCCTGGCAAAATTCAGTAGAAAAATTCACTTCGACAGGAAAATCAAATAAAACTGCACGCAGGAAAAAATACACACACACAAAAAAAAAGAAAGAAAAAAAAGCTGGTGCTCTTAGTGTAGCGACGCGATCTCCCTGGAGAGACCAGCCCGAATTTCACACAGAGAAATCTGTTGTGATAAAAAAAAAAAAAAAGAGAGAGAGAGAAATACAAATACAAATAATGGGTGCTTATACAGCACTCTATTCAGAAAATTGCTCCAGGTGCTGTACATAGATGAAAATTAAGAAAAGAAGAAAGGTGATCAGATTAACATACAAAACTATTGTACTGTATTCCAGTTTTATTGTATTGTATTACCCTGTTTTGTCACAACAGAGTTCAGTGTGAAATTCGGGCTGCTCTCCCCAGGGAAAGCGCGTCGCTACTCTGAGAGTGCCACTTTTTTTTCTCTCTCTTATTCGGCATGAAATTTATTTGTTTTTCTATAGAAGATTTTTCTACAGAACTTTGCCAGGGACAACCCTTTTGTTGCCGTGGGTTCTTTTACGTGCGCTAAGTGCATGCTGCACACGGGACCTCGGTTTATCGTTTCATCCGAACGACTAGCGTCCAGACCACCACTCAAGGTCTTGAGGAGAGGAAGAAAATACTGGCGACTATGGGATTCGAACCAATGCGCCGGGGCTCAAACTGTCTCGCTTCCTATGCGGACGCGTTAACTCTAGGCCAACACTCCAATATAGAATACTATCATTCATTTACCATTGCATTTGTGTCTTATAAACCTTAAGGTTTCATGACAATAAAATCTATTCTATTCTATTCTATTCTATTCTATCAAACCCTTGAGGACTGTCTGATCCTGAGGACAACGCTGAGACTCATGTCCATGGGCCAGCGGATCACAAGTAAGCAGTCATCTTGCCCCCCCCCCCACTCCCCACCCCCCCGCCCCCCTTCCTTCCCCCGCATCCCCAACCCCCACGTGGCTGAGAGAAACTTTTCCTGACCATGCATGGTAATTTCTGTACAATAACGTTTTCAGTTTCACAGAAGTCATGCAGACTAATCCCATACACGCAACACCAGATCTCCTTGAATTAAAAAGAATAAAAGAGGAGCACGGATGACTGACCTATGCACGGCATAAAACCCACCGTGCTTGGTCAGGGCCATGGAAACAGAGCCTAGGTGTGTATATAAACAACTAGGGGGCGGGAAACAAAAGAGAGGATATTATTAAACAAAATAAACAACAAAGTAAACATATGAAGCCGTAACAAAATGAAAGATAGGCAGAAGGCAAATAGTTGAAATAGAGTGATAAAGATGGATCACGTTCTACGAACTTGCGCACACCCACACTGTGTTCATACTCACACAAGCGTGCAAATACACACACACACACGCACACACACACACACACACACACACACACACACACACACACACACACACACACACACACACACACACACACACACACACAGATACATCTCTTACATGCAACAATTTGACCAGTACAACTCCGTGTTCGGAAATGCCCATTCCTAACACTGAAAAACAAAAGACAGAAAAAACTTAATCCCTCTTAACTTGTCACGAGTTGTCGTTCTCTCTCTCTCTCTCTTTCTCCCTTCTCTTCTCTGTCTATCCCTTCTCTTCTCTCTCTCTCTTTCTGCCTCTCCCCCATCTCTTTCTCCCTTCTCTCCCTCCCTTCTCTTCTCTCTCTCTGTGTCTCTGTATGTCCCTTCTCTTCTCTGTCTCTCACTTCTCTCTCTCTGTCTCTCTCTCCTTCTCTTCTATCTCCCTCTCTCTCTCCCTTCTCTTCTCTCTCTCTCTCTCCCTTCTCTTCTCTCTCTGTGTCTCTCTCCCTCTCTCTCTCTTAGCCTCTTGATCGATATCAAAGTCACTAAAAGTTACTCCTTCCATTTCCACAATGAGTTGACTTTCTGTAGAGAAACTGAAATATTTAACTCTACAAAATCACTCACTGGGTCTACTTCAGTCAGAAGATCACCACCCGGTCGGTCGCCGGCGCCAACCACAACACACACCCGCCAAAGCGGCAAAATCAGCGACACGAGTTGTCTGAAAGCTGCGCGGGGTAGGGGTGGGGGTGGTGGGGTGGTGAGGGGTAGGGTGGGGGTCTTCCAGCCAAAGTGGGACCCTCCAGCTATTTGCCACTTACCGGCATTCACACCTTCGACCTCCTCCAAAGCTCCGGTGCTAATATCCTTCGGTTCTGTTCACAGTGTAATGCCCGTGCCCGCCGTCAAGCTGAAACTTGTCGCAGTCTTCGGTAAACAGGGGGTGCACGAAAGGAAATGCACTTAAAACAGTGAGAACGCGTGCGGTAATGTTGATGCTTCCTCAAATGGGGGGTGCAGAATGGAAATCAAATTAAACATGGAAGACGTTTTTATGTTGTTTCTTTTCCTTCTTCATTTTTCTTTTTTACTTTTCCTCTTTTTTTTTTTTTTTAAACTGGTGGCGTGCTCTTGGAAGATCACGTGCCACTCTCCTTTGGTGTCTCGCGAGGCCACGTGAGGTTGTGTGAGACTTGAAAGCTGTGACGCATTATTCGCTGACCCGTGCAGATGCTTAAGAAACGAAGAGGAAGCGATTTTTTTTTTTTTACTGTCTTGTCTTCTGTCCACGACGGATCAGCTAATGGGAAGGGAACCAGAGGGTGTTTTGTTTGAAGTGCCTGTTTCTTCATCCATACTCTCCTTTTACTTTCTTTCTTTCCCTTTCCATCTTTTCGTTCCTGCTTTTCATTTCATTCTTTCTTTTAGAAGTCTCAAAACTTAACCCTTTCACTGCCGAACTCGCATTTAGAGGGAGGACCCATGTCACTGAAGGGTGACCAGATCATAGGTCTGTCATCCATGAACCTACTGCTCTTTATGTTCGGTGGTAGGATAGGCCACATTTTCTACACATCACAGGGGGAATCCCCAGCTGTTCTTAGACACCATATTTTCTGTGTTCAATGCACAAGGGAATTTTGCACTCTAAACTGACTGGCGGTGAAAGGGTTAAGGTGATTTTCCGATGGATCGTGAAATTAAAGAATACAAGAAAAAGATTTGTGCCTTTCCATTCTTTCTTTTTTTTCTGCATCCTTGTTGTTGTTCTTTTTCTTGTTCTTGTTGTTGTTCTTCTTCTCACTCTTTTCTTCTGTCAGTCCTTCTATGACATTGTGTTTTCATTCAGGTGCTGTTTGACACGTTCTTGTACCCCTTAAAACGGAGTATGGCTGCCTACATGGCGGGGTAAAAACGGTCATAAACGTGAGAGCCCACTCGTTTACTTACGAGTTGCAGCCCACAAACGACGACGACGAAGAAGAAGACACGTAATTGCAAATGACGTGTGACATTTTTTGTTTGTTTCTCTCTCTCTCTCTCTCTTGGTTTGAATGCTTATGAAAAGTGGTTTCAGACTGAGCCCTCGTTACTCTCCCCTTGTCCGATGTGCGGTCATTCAAGGGAGGATGAATTACATTTTTTGTTTAGTTGTAAAGCTTATGACGATATTCGAGAAAAATGTGTTGTATTTAAAACAAATTCAGCAAAGTATGAAGATATTTTTGGAGTGCTTAATTTAATCAGGAAACTTCACTACAGTCACTTGCAAAATATATTGCAGAAGCGAATAACATGCGACGAAAAAAACCTCAACAATAATAAAATAGTATCAGGTGTTGCTCATTGTGAAAAGTGAAATCTGTGTTGTCATTCTCATATGGAAAATATTTATGTTATACATTTATATATGTTTTTGTTTTTATTTCTCACTACATGCCATTACTTTGAATGGATGGTCGAACTGCACTTTGTTGCACAGATTGATTGATTTCGTTTTGGTTT
Organism: Babylonia areolata; assembly: GCF_041734735.1. NCBI lineage: Eukaryota > Metazoa > Mollusca > Gastropoda > Neogastropoda > Buccinidae > Babylonia > Babylonia areolata. Next base: position 34,242,412 of record NC_134893.1, on the reverse strand, counting down.
TGGTTTTCATACTATTGATGCATGTTGTTATTTGTATTATGAACCCCCATGTCATTAGGGCTGTAAAGCTATTGACATTAAAGTGTTCAGTGTTCAGTGTTCAGTGTTCTCTCTCTCTCTCTCTCTCTCTCTCTCTCTCTCTCTCTCACACACACACACAGTGATTACACTGACACAGATCACACAGATATGCAGCCACAGCGAGCAAGCGCGCGTGCGTGCGAGAGAGAGAGAGAGAGAGAGAGAGAGATTAAAAACCCAAGCAGTCTAATGTCAGAACCTCTCAGTCACGCTTGGAAAGAGCGGTAGCAAGAATTTAAAACAACACCAACAACAGCAAAAGTGACAGACCGGACACACACACACACACACACACACACACACACACACACACACACCAAACAAACTAAACAAAAAAAAGAACCCCCTCAAAAAAATCCTCCACTCAAACGAAAACGGTGACAACAACTGAACTGCTGCTGTTGGTGGTGACGTGACAGGCCGGGGGAGACTACTGAAATAACTCCCCATCCATCCACCCCCCACACCCTCCCCCCCCCCCCAACCCCCTCCACACCCCGCCTGATGCCAGAAGACCCTGACAAGCGGGGCATCCCAAGGGGTGACACCCCGTGCCGCCACTCATGTTTTGCCAGGCCCGGGGGCAAAGGGAGCCAGCTCCCAGAAGCCGGTAAGCCTCCCACCCCCGCAACACCATCCACCATCACCCCACCCACTACCCCGCCGCCCCTTTCCCCCCGGCAGTACAGTACCCCTCATTTGCCTTCAGGGGCATAAGCCGGCGGAGGGCGCTGACGGAGAAGGGTCTGTTATTTTTTCGCGGGGCCTCGTCACACTCTTGACGTGCGCTTGGCCGATGAAGCGGAAAGAGCACGTCTGGCAGAGGTGAGCAGATGAGGGGTGAGGGGGGTGTGTGTGTAGGGGGGGGGATGAGGGTGGGGGTGTTGAGGTGGTGGTGCAGCGGGGAGGTTAGTGGGAGGGGTGGGGTGGGGGGGGTTAGCAGGGTAGAGGAGGAACCATCTTGGGAGTAAGGGAGGGAGGAGAGTTGGGAGTGGTGGGGGTGGGGGGCTTGGGGGATGTTGGTGGTGGGAGGTGGGGGAGGGGGGTTAGGGGAGGGGGGGAAGCTTGGTGGAGGTTGGGAAGATGGGAGTGTGGGTGGTGTAGTTGGGTGTGGTGGGGTGGGGCTTACAACAACTTGACGAAAGTTGTGGGTGGGTTGGGGTGTTCTTTTTTTTTTTTTTTTTTTTTTTTTTAATCAAGCAATGTTTTTAACTGTTTAGCGTGCAGAAGACGACAGTGAGAAAGCCAACGCTTCGGAGTTTGATTCTGAGATGCACCTTTGTCTTTCATTCCAAGCGAGGTGTTTTTTTGTTTTTGTTTTTTTGTTTTGTGTGTGTGTGTGTGTGTGTGTGTGTGTGTGTGTGTGTGTGTATGTGTGTGTGTGTGTGTGTGTGTGTGTGTGTATTGTGTTTTTTGTGTGTGTTTGTGTGTGCGTTATTTTTACTGCTGTGCTACAGCGCTTAACTGATTCTGTTTTTCGTTTTTCTTACACACACACACACACACACACACACACACACACACACACACAGAGAGAGAGAGAGAGAGAGAGAGAGAGAGAGAGAGAGAGAGAGAGAGAGAGAAAGTATACATATTAGGCTTTGTGTATTGTGATATGGTTTTAGGTATTGTGAGGCTGACTAAACTCAGAATATATATATAGATAGATAGAGAGACACTCCCCCCCACTCCGCCCCCTCCCCCCTTCTCTCTCTGCAAAATGAAAACGTCAGCTCAGGATAACATCGCTGACGGCAGGGAAAAAACTAGTAAATGGAAAATAGAAACTTCGTGGAAAATAAGACAGGTCAAGGTCTCTGTTGTGTGAAGTTTGTTGTTGTTGTTGTTGTTGTTGCTGCTGCTGCTGTTGTTTGCATCACTGGAGAATGCCTTACAACTCGACTTTCATTGTTCCAGTAACTGCAAAATTATTCAAACACCGTTTTATCGAATTATTCAAACACACACGCACACACCACCACCGGCACCACCACCACCAACACTACCAACACACCACACCACACCACACCACAACTCAACCCAAAACAAGACCACAAAATACCTATTGATGTTGGGACTTTTTTTTTTTATAAGGACAGCGTCTATAGATTAGCGATAGATAAGTCTACAAGTGAAAGGACCGGATAAAGTACTTTCTTTCTTTTTTCTTTCTTTTTTTTTATTTTTTTTTTATTTTTTTTTTTAAAATCAAACTCATCCTATGCTGATTTGACGACACACTTGGATTACGCTTTTCTATTACATCGCCGGCAAAACTCTTCCTCACTCGACAAGCTAAAAGGGGAGAGTACTCCGCCTCTGTGTTTGAATTCGAGCCTGTAATGGCCGCCGTACGGTGCAAATTGATATTTTCCCTTTCGGCTGGGAATAGCCAGAGGATTTCCATTGGTTTTGGCAGGATAATATTTTCGCGGAACATCGGAATCGATGTGTGGTGTGTTTTGGCCGCTCCTCCCCTATGGGGACTTGGATGAAGTCGTGGGTCTTGTGCGCTGCTGGGCGAAAATGGTGGGTCGGAGAGAATGATCGATTCTTCAACAGCTGGATGAAAGCGTGTCAAGAACTGTCAACAGTAAGAAATGATACGTCAATATTAGAACGGTAAGCGCCTGGCCTATTGGAAGCTGTTTGCTTTATGGAGGGGGGGAGGGGGGGAGTGGGGGGGGGGATAGACTGTAGTCTATCTCGTATCTTTCGGCATGCGCCTGTTTGCTTTATGGCAACAGGGATTATGGTCTATCCCATAGCCTTTGGGAAAGAGCTTTCGGGAAAGTGGTTGGCGCATGATACACAAGCATGTCTGGGATTTGGGTGGGTTTTTTTTTTCTCTTTTTTTTTCTTTCCCTTGAGAAACAAAAAGGGAGAGCAATTATGCATGCACCTTGTCAGCCCTTTCTGTCCCTGAGGGCAGTAGTGCAAATAGTCATGTCACAGTTTCCAATCACTTCGTGATGTTTACGGCCTTTCGGAACAGAAAACATCGTGCGATGGCTCCCGACTTGAAAGTGAGTTTTAAAACTTTACTGCAGCATTCAGTTAAACACCAGCAAAGATAAAAACTCCGTTTCAGCTTTTTGAGAACTGAATCTGTCTTTGAAGTTTGATACCTCGCCAAAACAGACAAAAAAAAAAAAAAGGAAAAAAAAGTGAGTAACTCTCTGTCTACCGCCCCCCCCCCCCCCACCACACACACACACACACACCCTCACCCCCTTCCAGCCCTGCCCAATATACTGCCTTCCCTCCATCTCACTCTCTTTGGGGGTTTGTCGTCTCCTTTTTGTTATCTCCTAGGAAAAGAAAGTGGACAGAGGGGATCACCAACTTTAAAAAAATGAAAATAAAACAAAAAGTGGAGAAGATCTATTTATGTCTATCCGTCATTCTATTTCAATCATTTGCATTCTACGTAGCTTTCATGTTTGATTTTTCAGCAAAAACCTTTACTTATTTGTTTACATTCTGGAATTATTTCATATGAACATTTTATACAAACAAGGGCAGGCTCTCAAGACCTGATCAGCTCATTGAGTTTAACGCCGTTCAGACACCTGCTGTTTAAATTAACAACAAAATACAGAAAATCCCGCAGATATTGTCTTGGGTGTATGGATTAAGTCCGTGCGCTTTGACACGACACACCACCGTGAAACTAAGGCTTGTGGGTGGGTCGTTCGTTTCGTCTATTCATTTATAGTCTGTTCATCTAGGATTATTATATTAGACTGAAAATAAATATTATCATTTTTATTTTTATTATTATTATTATTATTATTTTCATTATTTGTATTATTATTTTTCTATCATAATGGTGATTATTATTATTATTATCATTAATTAGAAATCATCATTTGTTGTGGATGGGTCTTTTCAAATTGTTGATCGCACGTTCAGCTTACACTTCTTGTGGCCATTCGTGTCTTTCACAGGTTGTAGAATAGCGGAGATTGGTACAACAGGAACGGTAAATTTGACTTCTGGTTGGTTCCTTGTAATTTTCAAATAAATCTATTTTTAAAAAAAGAAGAAGAAGAAATGAATATATACATATAAACTCACACACACACACACACACACACACACACACACATACACACACACATGCATATTTTTTTATTTTTTATGTGTATATGTGTGTGTATATATATATATATATATATATATATATATATATATATATATATATCCATGCAGAATAAACAACGTGAGACAATAACGAAGAAATTTCGCCCCCACTCCCACCCCCCTCTCTCTCTGTTTGTCTGTGTCTGTCCGTCTGTCTGTTTGTGTCTGTGTCTGTGTATTGTTATTTGTCTGTGTGCCCGTTCCAAGACTAAGGAAGGTGACAGAATGGTTAAGACGCTTCTCTGCCTTAAAAATATCTGTGAGAGTCTGAATTGGAATAATATATATATATATATATATATATATATATATATATATATATCGAGAGAGAGAGAGAGAGAGAGAGAGAGAGAGAGAGAGAGAGATCTTCATCCATATTAATTGCTTTTGACGAATGAATTGAAGTACTTTGACATTTGAAATTTCACAGCAGACCCTCTTTCAACGCAGACTATAGACGTTTGTCTCCCTTGTTATCCTCTTCCGTCAGACAAAACTAAAGAGATGAAAACCACTTCAGTGACACAGGACTGTTGACTTTTTTTTTCTCAAAACTGTTGCCAAGAAATCCCTCAGCTTAATAAGAATGATTTTTAAAGATAGATCTTCGTCAGATAAACTACCGTCTCGCCGACTGTCGTTTGCTGCAACCAGTTACTCAGCTGGAACTTTGTGGAAACACCTGGCAGTCATCATCTCTGCGTTCTCATCCTGGTCTCTTTTCTGATACTGAAATATTGGAGACATAGTAATCCAGATTAAAACTTCTTCCGATCTTATTATTTTCTTTCTTGACTCTTGCTTGATCTTTCAAGTAGGTACACGCAGCAATAGAGACAACGCTGATTGATATTTGTGGACTGCACTTTGATTTTTTTTTTCTCTCTCAAAAATGACGGTTAGCACGCTGTTTCTTTGCATGAATTCTTAACCATCTTGGTGTTAGAGGTTATTTTAACAACATCCCCAACTCCCCCGCTACATCTATTCACCCCTCTCACGCCCCGGCCTACACTCCCCCTCCCTGCCACCCCTCCCTCCCCCTTCCCGCCCTTTAATCCCCACTGGTGAAGTGTGCCTCCAGTGGCATCAATACCGCGAGCGACAGGCAAGTGTTCCTGCTGGAAGCTCTTAATGCAAACAATACGATTCTCCTCACATACACACACACATCGCTATTTCTTTCTTTCTTTCTTTTTTAAAGCAGAATGCCAGCATCCTAGTCCATTGATTGACATCTCAATTTGTTTGCTTCCTGCTTCGTTGCTATCCTTCCCGATTACCTCAGCTGCTAAAAACGATGGATACATAGTCAAACCATAACAATGTGTTCATGTTCTTTCATGAGTGAGGTTGTGCCTAAGGATTCGGAGGATGGAAGATACTCCTTTAACTTCAATGCGTCATGGTTCCGTTTTCATTAATGCTACAGGATAACAGGAGAGTGGACGTTTTTCGACTTCGGTTCTCCTGGTTCTGAGTATGTTGACGTTTTAGCCGGTAGTGAATGTATTTCATTTCACCTCTCCTCTCTCTCTCTCTCTCTCTCTCTCTCTCTCTCTCTCTCTCTCTCTCTCAAGAACATACTCCAGAAATATATTACAGACCATATTGTTATATTCCTTTTGTTACGTATGCGTGGGGCGTGGAATGCAACAAAATTAAAGTGCTTGACCAATGTCTCTCACAACCTCATTTCATGTGTGTAATGTAAGCGTGCGTTATGTTCGTGTTTTCTCTCTCACACACCACACATACTCTTCAAGTTGCAAGTACAAAATAAAACCACTTCATGGTTGATAGTGCTTGCGAACTCTAATTATTTTTTTTCTTGAAAAAAACCCCAAAAAAACAAAACCAACAACAACAACAACAACAACAAAAGATAGATATTTGTCCACATACTAATTTTCAGTCCTCATCAAATCTTAACATCTACATATTTCTATAGGTTAATAATCAACAGTTTATAATCATACACTCCACAAGATTCACCTAACAAACACCATCACTCCTCCAATCAAAATAGTCTCTATTTCCAAGTTCACATCCACCAAAAAAAAAAAAAAAAAAAAAAAAAATTATATACATATATCTTCAACAAGATCTAAAGAATGTTTTCACTCCCATTTTCACTGTTTCTCCAAGATATATTCTCAGTTCCATTATCAAATACCACATCC
>NC_134893.1:34096002-34231002 GCF_041734735.1 Babylonia areolata | reverse complement strand
ATTTTATTGTATTGTATCCATAGGCAGGAGAAAACTGGCAGGTGTCTTGCAGTGTGCATGGAGCGGAGGCCCCTGACAATTATATGGATATTTGTGGAGTTTGAATGGCAGCATAAAGAACAGCGAGGGAGCTTTCTGTTGTTTCTTGTTGTTATTGTTGCTGGGTTTTTTGTTTTTCTTTTTTTGTTTGTTTTTGTCATGGTTTGCGTTCTTTAAGATCTCAATAGTCTGCACCTAGACTACCTGTCCTGTGCGCAAGGTAAAGTTTTAGCGAGGCTGTTGAGAAAAGATAGAAAATACTGGGGGAGAAGGACGGGGACCAATGGGGAAGGCCGTAGGACCAGTATCGTTTGGTCCATTAAAAGAAAACTGATAATCGACAGTTTCCCTGATTGTATGCGAGTCTTTTCTAGATCACGAGACATGATGACAGTAACGTAAATAGAGTAACAGATAATTGAATGAATGAATGAATGAGCCAGCGAATACATAAATAAACAGATAATAATAATTGATTGATTAATTGATTGATTAATTCAATTTTTTAAAGTAAATAAATAAAAAAATCTACTAGTCTGCCATATTTGCTTAAACGTGCACGGACTATGTTAAATTCATATTTATTTTCTAACAAAAGACATTTCAATGGTCTTCGTAATGGAGAGGAAAAAAAGGACATGATTGTGTGTGTGGTCTGACCATGATTATGGGAATCGCTCCAAAGGACAAAACAACCCCACCCCAACCACCACCACGCCCACCCCCCTCATGTGACGGAAAACAGCAGGCAAATGGAAAGAGAGAGGCAAGCACCGTCGCTGTCCTATCTCTCTTGCTCTCGCTGTCTCTCACCTACTCCATTGTTCCCTGGCCATGTTTACGGCTGACCCCTCTCTCCGGGGTCAGCACGTTCCTGACTGTGGCGCTGTTTGCGGCGTCAGGTCCCAAGTATACCGTGCTGCCCGTGCGGTCTGCTTCTCACGATAATCCCGGAGAGATAGGCCGCTGAAATAATTGGAGAAATAAAACAGCGGAATGGCTTTTTCCTTATCGTCCCCTGTTTGCGAGAGGGGGCACAAATCTTCCCGGTGCTTATCTCCCTTCGGGCTGCTTCGTGCCAAGATGGAGTCGGTGTCCGGAGTGGAAGGGGCTCTTGATCACCCCCTAGTTCTGAACGGCGCCGAGTTTTAATGTCTCTTCTGTTCCAAGGAAGGCCGAAAATAAAGTAGGGGGTGAGGGTTTCAGGTCTGAATGGGGCCAGGGTCAAAGGACTTCTGAAGAATCGTGGCCGCCGGGGAAGTACAGGTGAGGCCGTTTTCAAAAGGCGCCGCAATCATCTTTCTGATAGTTCTGGTGTGTTATCGGCCACTTAATTCCTCTTAGACAGTGTCGTTTCAACTGAGAGGATATTTCCCTACGTCGAAGAAAAGACTTTTCTTCTCAATGGATAGCTATTAACCTCCAAACGAGAAGAGAATGCCTCTTAAATGTGTAGGAAATTTGTAACTAAAACTGGAAAGGAGAACAACGTTTTCAATTAATCTGGGCGCTTGCTTTTTAAACAGAAGTATACTGCACCGTGAGAAAGACATGTGGGTTATTCCTGTATTCACGATTCCTGCAAATGATTCAAGAAATAGGTATAACAAATAATGATAAAGAATGATAATAGCAAATAATTTACATATCATCCGAGTCCACGTGGAAAGGAAGAAAGAAACAAAAAATTTTCTTCCCAAACTTCGGGTGGATTGGGGGCATGAAGTCAATCATACTTTTATTTTTAGTTCTGTCTTGGTTTAGCAAATGAGGTTCATGTCAGGTGAGTCTCAGTGGAGTGGCGGAATGGGTGGTCTGTGGACTATGTCTATTTTCTTTGCATCTGATTTCGCGCAGGCTTAAAGCGGGCAGAATGTTTCGCGGCAGACCACTGACGGAAAATTTAGTGGAACGGTTCTGTCTGTCCTGCGATTGTTTATGCGTACAGGCGCGCATGATTTTATGATTTTATATATGTGCTAAATTATTCTGAAACTTTGAGAGGATTGTTATGCATGGCTAAAGGTTTTGAAGTCAGACTCAAGGGACAGCAGATCATTCTGAGCCGGCGTGTTTCTTTCTTTTCTTTTCTTTTTTTTTCTTTTTTTGTGTGTTTTTTTTTTTTCTTCTGCGAATATGGAAACCTGGTCAGAGTGCGTTCCATGATGAATGCAAATTCTGCATACCATGAAGTGCAATTGGAATATAAAGGAACAGACAATGTGATGGCCATTTATCCCTCTTGTTCTTCAGTCCAGTTTATAACAAAGCTGACTCATTCGTTCATGCGTTTGGAAATGAAACTCCCCATGTCAAGCACAAACTGAGTTGATATCGATGGGATGGTTAAAGATCTGATCCCCAGTGATAGATTAAAGATATCATGCGTGCAGTCTCATTGCTGACTCTTCAAACAATGGGATCTGCGGATTGATACACTGATATTAGGTGGTTGACTGCAGTCACATTTTTTTGAAGATTAATTTTAACTGACACTCAAGGATATCACTGTTGTTTCCAAATCCGTACGTGCTATAAGATTTGCACGCAAGCACACACACACACACGCGCGCGCACGCACACACGCACGCACTGCCACACACACACACACACACACACAAAGTTCGAGCGCTCCGAGTCACACAGACACGGACACACTGACCCCCCCCCCCCCTTGCCCCCCCCCCCCCCCCCCCCCCCCCCCCCCCCCCACACACACACACATACAAATTCATACCAATTACACTGTAGCTTAATGTGATATGTTAAATAAACTTTGTGATGGAATGCCTACGGAGATCACTTTCTCAAACCGTGCATTAAAAGACTCGGAAGAAGAAGAGGGGGGTGCAGGGGGGCGGGGGGAGAATAAGGAGGAGGAAGAAAAGTCGGAAAACAGTGGTATGAAGAACAAGAACAAATCAAATAAAAAGAAGTCCAAGATTTACAAAAAACAGAAGACGGAGAAGAACAAGAAGGCGAAGACAGACAAAACGATCGACAGGCTAACAGACAAGCAAGCAGAACATGAAGGGATAATCTTGGTGCCACGAGACACCGAGCTTGCAAGGGACGCAACCCCGGTCGTTGAACTGCCATTCTGTTTGTAGGAGTTGTGCTGCACTTGTATAGATGTGTATGTGTGTGTGTGTGTGTGTGTGTGTGTGTGCGTGTGTGTGTGTGTGTGTGTGTGTGTCTGTGTCTGTGTGTGTGTAGGAGTTGTGCTGCACTTGTATAGATGTGTGTGTGTGTGTGTGTGTGTGTGTGTGTGTGTGTGTGTGTGTGTGTGTGTGTGTGTGTGTGTGTGTGTGTGTGTGTTTTGGGCTCCTGTATTTGTGAGGATAGTGCGTAATACAGTTATTATTGTTATCATCATCATCATCATCATCATCATCATTATCATCATCATCACCATTACAACCGTTTTGCGTCACTTCATTTCTTTCATTCTTTCTGTTAATCCTCCTTTTCGCCTCCATTTTCTTTCTTTCTATCTTCCTTCCTTTCTTTCTTCTTTCTGTCTTTCCGGCTTTCGTCCAACTGATTTCTTTATCCCTTTTCTTATGTTTTTCTTTTTCTTTTTGCTGACACTAGTAATGAACCCAGCAGCGAACACTTGATGAGGCCAGCAGAGCCACTCACTGGTGCAACAGCCGTTCCACGATAATCATAACTCCTACAACTGACCTGCATACTCAAAAAAAAAAAAAAAAAAAAAAATGTATGCAGAGTGTGTGTATGTGGAATGTGACATCTTAAATCAAAGTATTGTTGAGTATCCATTGTTATTATATGTCTTATGTCTACTTTTAGTACGGTATTTTATGCCTATATTATTCCTGTCCCTTAATTGATTTTGTATTGCACTTGTGTGGCTGTGATGATGGATGTATGATTTACTCTTAAGTTACCGTTTAAAGGTTTCTGTTGTGTTATGTGATTATTTATTGTACATATGGGTTGCCCTAAGTTGACATCTAAATATTTTATGTCTTTTATCAGTGTATACATGTTGAATGACTGTGATTATCGTGTATTGATGATGTGTTTTACAACACAAATGGATTTCTCTTCTTGGAGATAATAAATTATTCTGTATTCTGTATTACATTCCAATGTGGCGAGGCAGATCGTTCGTACTGACCGTTGGAGATGTCTTGACAAGACTGCAGATCGAAATAGCTGGAAGAAGGGAGGAAGAAGGAAAGGCGAAAACAGAGGAAACAGAATCTGCAAGGAATGTAATATGGGAACTTTTGGGGGTGAATTTCATTTTCTTTTAGAATTTTCTAAATATACTATAATCCGAAATAAACTGATACCACATAGACATAAATAACATTTGTCAATGTTCGGTTTATGCAATTTATTCAGTGCTGGGAAGAAAACACAGCTTAATCTAAAAGAAAATTCATAAAACTTGGAAAGGGTGTGTAACATTAGTCACATCGAAAACGTAGGCTACTTGTCAGTATGTTTCAGTTCGATTTGTTTTGTTGCAAATCATTATCACTCGCTAGCCCGCGTGTCCGCGCCGTGCCGTGCGTGTGTGTGTGTGTGTGTGTGTGTGTGTGTGTGGTTTACGTGTTTCGGAGACATTGTTGGACTGAAGTTGTGATTCAGTGAGTTATTGTATCCTTCACCCCACCCCACCCCCCTCCCCCCAAAAAAGGGGCAAAAGGATTCAATTTCTTTGAATCTTGGAATCTCTGCTATGCCTGTCAGTGGTTAATGACCGCGGCTGATGACGTGGATGATCTCTAGAGCAGTAGGAAATGGGAAGGCCGTGTACGTGCCAGGAAGTAAAGTAAACGGCTTGTGTCAAATGCAGTGACAGATTTCGGCGCCAGGGGTGACACTGCTCAGTGTCGTCATTCATCCCTGTCTTGTTGGCGCGGCCCGACACGCAGACACACCGACATAGACACACTAACATGTACTCACGTATATGTACATACACAGACACATATAGATGTATACACAGTAAGACTCACAGACATACACACACACACACACACACACACACACTCACACTCACACACACATACAGGTAAATACATAAGCACACACACACACACACACACACACACACACACACACACAAACAAACAAACAGACAAACACACACACACACACACACACACACACACACACACACACACACACACACACACACACACACAACCGAAAAAGTCTCCAGTGTAAAGCACGATCTGATAATGCATCATTTCTTTGAACTTTTTATTTACAGGATATGGGTAAAAGATGAATGTATGTAATGTTTCAATGCCTTCAGAGGGCACACGAAATAAACTCCTTGCCTTGTATTGACACTACATACTCTGCAATACGATGTATTGTATTCTATTATATTGTATTGTATTGCAATACGTGCTTGTCCTTACACTTCTCTCGTGTGGATGACCCGTTCGCACACATTGTCTTGTGTGAACCTTCAGGCACACGTTGGAAAGATCGGGCACTTCATCCACCGTGCGTGCACTGGAGCCAGTGCAAAACAGAACAGTAAAATAAGCTTCTCCGCCGCCAATGCGGCCCATCATTGGCCACTGATTTTCCATACCATGTATTTGTGTGTTTGTCTGGCCAGGCCGCTCCTCTCTAGGACGTGGAGGTTGGAGACCCTGTCTAGCCACTTTATGTCGAGGATCTTTCGTAGGCATCTCTGGTGAAACTGTTCAAGTTGTTGAATGTGACGGCGATACGTCGTCCATGTTTCACAGCAGTACAACAAGGTGGTCAGCACAACAGCTCTGTAGGTTTTGATTTTGGTGCAGAGCTTGATGCCTTTGTTGTTCCACAGCCTGTTGTTGAGTCTGCCAAATGCGGATCTGGCCTTGGCGATGCGCAGCACAAGGGCTCCGTTGCTGCATAGGGTGCTGCCCAGGTAGCAAAACTTGTCGACTGACTTGATCTCTGTGTCATAGATCTTGACTGCAGGTCGGGAGGAGGCACTGGCGTTCTGTGAGCTAGCTGGTTGGTACATGGACTCGTTCTTGCTGAGGCTGATGGTGAGTCCAAAGCGCCTGCAGGAGGTTGAGAACTTGTCCATAATGAACTGCATGTCCTCATGGGTGTGTGCAGCAAGCGCGCAGTCATCAGCGAAGAGGAACTCTCAACAGTGCCTCAAACACCCTGGACCTGGCATGGAGTCGCCGCAAGTTGAAAAGTTTGCTATCTGTGCGAAACTGAATGTAGATGCCCCGGTCACAGTCTTGGAAGGCGTCAATCAGCATGGCAGAGAAGAGAATGGAGAACAGTGTGACTGAGACGATCCTTTTGTTTGAAGTGCTTATCAACACAAAACATATATAATGGATCACTAACACACACAGACACAGACAGACAGACAGACAGACAGACACACACACACACACACACACACACACACACACACACAGAGGGAGAGAGAGAGAGAGACATGTATATATATATATATATATATATATATATATATATATATATACATATGTATGTATGTATGTATGTATCCATGCAGAATAGACAACGTGAGACAATACCGAAGACATTTCGTACCCCCCCCCCCCCCCCCCCCCCCCCTCCTCTCTCTCTCTCTCTCTCTGTTTGTCTGTGTCTGTCCGCCTGTCTGTTTGTGTCTGTGTCTCTGTGTCTGTGTATTGCTATGTGTCTATGTGTCCGTTCCAAGACTAAGGAAGGTGACAGAATAGTTAAGACGCTTCTCTGCCATAAAAGTGTCCGTGAGGGTCTGGGTTCGAATCCTAGACTCGCCCTTTCTTCCAAGTTTGACTGGAAAACCAAAGGGAGCGTGTAGTCAGTCGGGAAAGACGATAAAACTAGGTCCTGTGTGTAGCATGCACATGGCGCACTGAAAACGAACCCACGGAAACGAGAGTGTTGTTTCCTCTGGCAAAATTCTGATGGATACGCAAATACATATGCCTGCACTCAGGGCCTAACAAAGCGCAATGGGTTATGCTGCGGATAGGAAATCTGCCTACCACATAGTGGTGTGTAGAGCACATGGATTTGTCCGAACGCAGTGACTCCTCCTCAAGAAACTGAAAGTGAAAGTGTATGAATGCACGAGTGCCAGTGTGCCGCGATTGGGAAAGCGAATGAGTGCTTGTGGCATATAATTGTTGATCTGCACAAATCGTTTGTCACTGACATCCACCAAAAAGATATATATATATATATATATACGCACGCACAAGAGGACAAGAGAGAAAGAGAGAGAGAGATGGAGAGAGAGAGAACTAACTGCAGAGAGAAAGACAGAGGGAGTGTGTGTGTGTGTGGAAGGGTTAGAGAGAGACACAGAAACAAAGTGTGTGTGTGTTTGTGTGTGTGTGTGTGTGTGTGTGTGTGTGTGTGTGTGTGTGTGTGTGTGAGGCAGATAGACAGATATAGTGAAACATGGTAAACAACAAAGATTAGAACAAGACCAGAGAAAGGAAAGGATATCAGACAACAATGTGTGGAAGACGAGTTTTAACAGTCCTCTTCTCAGGAAAAACAACACACACACACACACACACACACACACACACACACACACCCACCTACCTTAAGACACTAATGTTCTTCAGAATGTATTTGTATTTGTATTTCTCTTTTGGTCACATCAGATTGCTCTGTGTGAAATTCGTTCTGCTCTCCCCAGGGAGAGTGCGTCGCTGAACTACAGCACCACCTTTTTTTTTACCTTTTTTTGTATTTTTTCCTGCGTGCAATTTTATTTGTTTTTCCTATCGAAGTGGATTTTTCTACAGAATTTTGCCAGGAACAACCCTTTTTTTTGCTGTGGGTTCTTTTACGTGCGCTAAGTGCATGCTGGACGCGGGACCTCGGTTTATCGTCTCATCCGAATGACTAGCGTCCAAACCACCACTCAAGGTCTAGTGGAGGGGGAGAAAATATCGACGGCTGAGCCGTGATTCGAACCAACGCGCTCAGATTCTCTCGCTTCCAAGGCGGACACGTTACCTCTAGGCCATCACTCCACTGAACAAAACCAGAGACCATTCTTCGTTCTGTTTCTCATCTTTCCACCGATGCCAGGCCTGTGTTCGGCCGCGTGCTTCCCGTGTGTGTCCTGTGTTGCCATTTCTATTTCAGTTTCACCCAGAAACATCGGAAATAGCAGCCCACAGTGTCTGGCGTTTGACAACACCTAGTGCAACCCTCTGCCCTACGCTAATGGATTTCTTATCGTCTCTATTTGTGGGCTGGGCTCTCTGCTTTCTCTCTCTTCTGCTTTGGGAACTATCACGTGATCTATCACGTTTGTTCCCTGAGGTCGCCATCTTGGTTATCATCCTTACCTCCCTTGCCCTGGCGGGTGATAGTGACACGTTATCAGCGTGGTTTTGACAGAAGAGGTGGTGGTAGGAAGTGGTTTTCTAGTGGCTGGTGGTGGTGGTGGCGGGGGTTTAGCTCAACGCTGCCTGGATGATCTGGCATTCCTCTTAATATAACTTTGATGCTGAAGCTGTGAGTGAATGGAGTGTGAATGTTGGTGTCACTGAGAACCAGGTCAGCTGCAGGGTTCCAAGAACTTCTTTTGTATAGCGGGCAGAGTGGGACTCAGCAAACCGCTGGCTCTGACTCCGTCATAAATCATCGGGTGTTTGTGATGTTTAGTTGGCCCGGCTTTTGTTTCCCGAGCTCCTTTACGTGCAGAAAGATATATACATATCTGGAGAGGGGGGGGGGATGCTCATTTGCGGCTATGCCTGTGTGTATGTGGTGTGACTGAAAAACGGATCTTTGGTCTTTGGCAGCTCAGGGGTTTCTGATTTTCTTGGTAAGTTCCATACTTCCTTCAGCTCCTCTTAGTACACATCTCTTTGACTTGCAGTCTGTCTTTCAAGAACTAGTGTAAGCAGATGACACATCACTTAACCATTCCTACTGTCCTTAAAACTACAGCCATCTTGTTTCCTTCCGTCATGACTGTGTCTCTGACTGAATGTCATGCGTCAACCGTCTGGAACTGAGTAAAGAATAGCAGAAGCACATGAAGAAAATGATGATGATGATGATGAGGAGGAGGAGGTGGAGGAAGGTGACTACACTGAGAAAGACAAAATTGAAGCACACACACACACACACACACACACACACACACACACACACTACAACACTAAAACTTAACCTCACAAACAGCTCCTTCTCCATCAGCACTTTTGCTTCAGCAAGATGCACACACACACACACACACACACACACACACACACACACACACACACCTCAAACAAATTCACCCAAACCAACCTCACCATCACCCCCAAGCAAATTAATCCCATTAAAAGTCACTCCCATGCGAGCAGCGCCGCGTGCTCGATCTGACATTGCCCCCTACCCAGCTGATAACCTTCACAGTCATTCCATGTCCTTTGCATGCTGCTTCGCTGCCAGAAAATCGTGTTTGTTCAGATGAAAACCCGCATCCCCTTTGTCTGTAAACATGTCCCGATTTCCTCTCTCCCTGCATCCTCTACCATCGGGGTGTCGAGAGATAACGAGGCCGGGGCACGTGATAACAGCAGCCCTTGCGCAGTGCCGCCCTTCGCTGGATCTTCTTTCAACGGCAGTGCTGGTGATTGTGCCAGTGGTGGTGATGATGATGATTATGATGATTGTGTCAATGACAGTGGTGATGTTCATACTGATTGTGTCAAGGGTTATTGTCGACGATTGTGCCGATTGTTTCAATGAAGGTGTTGATGATCGTGAGGATTGTTTCAATGACAGTGCTGATGATTGTGTTAGCGCTTTATTGAATCATGCTGTGTATGACAGTTATGACGGTTGTAGTCTGCTATAACGCGTTGGTTCTACGTTGGTTACCAGATCTGCATGCTTTTCCTCTCATGCTCCCGTCCATGATTCAACTGATGAAAAGAAAACAGCAGACTACGTGAATACAAGAGCAACATTATACATGGAGGTACACAAACATCACGGAACGTAAAACGGCAAAAGAAAGAGTCTGGTCTTTCACAGCTAGATTTACTAAACAAATATAGTCAACACCAACGAAACATCTACAACGTCTTCATCTAAGTAGGCTTCATTTTTCGCACCGTTTCAGCGGCACAACTCCCACGCCGCTCATTCCTAGTATGCCGTTACACGGTCTGTCACTGTCCCAGTGTCGGCTGTCCGCAGAGAACAATCGATGCTAGGTCGCCAGGAGGCCACACACCAGAGGAGATCCTGCACTGCTGCTGTCACTTCGGTGGTGCCTGTTCTGATTTAACGTACTTTGGACACCACCTACTAAGCCCCCTACTGACGACAATGATGGCGTGGTCGCGGAGCCAGACTGAATGAGCGTGTGCAAGGTATGAAAGGCCACGGATTTGGGATTTTTTTGTTTATATTGATGATGATGAAAAAGGAGGAGGAGGAGGATGACGATGTTGCTATGGATGTCCATTTATTTTGTCTTCGTGGCAAGGCTATACTATACGCTTCTTGTCATAATGATATCCCGGCGTCGCCCAGGCCTGAGAGATACAGAAACTTGCAGCGTTGATCAGGTAATTACAGCAACACACCCAAAGACGCATCAGTGAAGAGGCTGATACTCGACTGTGTGGTCCCAGTCTCCCCGTTAAACACATAGCATATTGGGTAGGAGTCGGCAGCGGGCCGAAAAAACCACCTCCGATGGGATTCGAACCCACATCTTCCCAGCCGTCAGTCCGCATCGCTAACCACTTCACCACAGCGGCTGGTTTTAAGCAGGCATTTGACCAAGTGCGGCATGATGCACTGTGCTGTGGGTAACCATGAAGAAGTACAACATGGGCCAGATGCTGACCAACACCATCCAACAGCTGTAAGCAAAACCCAACCGTGCAGTACTTGTTCAAGGAACTTTTGGCGACCGGTTTCACCATCAGTTAGAGTCCGTCAAAGCTATCTTCTATCTCTCACACTCTTCAACATGTTCCTGGAATGCGTAATGACTGGTGCCCTGAAAGGACATTCTGGCACTATCAACATCGATGGACGCACCATCACAAATCTCCGATTTGCTCATCATATTGATGGACTCGCAGGTAGTGAACTGCTTGGATGAAACATCAACCACATTGGTAATGGATTCCAATGCCGTAAGGACCCAGTCAAGGCCAGGATCAATGTCAGCAGACAACAGCTTGGAACAGTGAAGCATTTAAATACCTCGGCGCCATCATCAGAAAAGAAGGGTCCACTTGAGCTGTGCAGACTGCAACAGCACGTGCAAGAATGGAGCTCATGTGGAGAGACAAAAAAGCTGGAGCTCCTGCAGGCACTGTTTCTATTTATTTTCTTGTATGCATGCAAGTCCTGGTCTCTTACAGCACAACTTGAGAGAAGGATCCAACCAGTGGGAACAGTGGAAATGGGATACATCAGATGATTCTTTGGCATCTCCTATAAGGTTCACGTAACAAATAAAGTAGTAAGGAAAACCCTCAGACAGCTATGAAGACTACTGACCGCAGTGAAAAAAAGGGGGAAATGGGATGTTATGGTTACGTGACAAGATCATCCTTTAGGGAACAGTGCAGGAGAAAAGGGAACCTAGGCAGACAGCGATAGAAGTGGGCATAGATCACTGAGTGGACAGAGAGGAGCTTTGCAGGGCATACAACATCACTGAGTGGACAGAGAGGAGCTTTGCAGGGCATACAACATCACTGAGTGGACAGGGAGGAGCTTTGCCGGGCATACAACATCACTGAGTGGACAGAGAAGAGCTTTGCAGGGCATACAACATCACTGAGTGGACAGGGAGGAGCTTTGCCGGGCATACAACATCACTGAGTGGACAGAGAGGAGCTTTGCAGGGCATACAACATCACTGAGTGGACAGAGAGGAGCTTTGCAGGGCATACAGCATCACTGAGTGGACAGAGAGGAGCTTTGCAGGGCATACAACATCACTGAGTGGACAGAGAGGAGCTTTGCAGGGCATACAACATCACTGAGTGGACAGAGAGGAGCTTTGCAGGCCATACAGCATCACTGAGGGGACAGAGAAGATCTTTGCAGGGCATACAACATTACTGAGTGGACAGAGAAGAGCTTTGCCGAACCTCAGGCCAGACCGCCAGAAATGGAGAATGTTGGTGATGCGTTCAGCAGTGCAGTGCCGCTCGACCAAGTCAGGTTTCGGGACCACTGGCAGTGACAGTGACAGTGACATTTCCCTTCATTTATCTTAATATATGAAGAGAGATACACCAACACTTACACTGAAAATATGTTACTGTTTTCATTGCCATTGTCAATACTATCCCTTTTGCAAGCGGGAAAAAATATGAACACGCATAAATAATAGATAAATACATAAAAAAATTACTACTACCACTACTAATAATATGTATAAGGCGCAAAAACGTGATGAAGTCAACTATAAGCGTACGTAAATAAATAAATAAATAAATAATAATTATAATATAAAAAAAGTAATAGTAATAATACGGAATAATTCATCTGGATCGTTGGCGTGGTTCTTGCAGTGTTACTTTTACTTCCAGTGACATCACACTGGGAGTTCTATAGCCAGACAGGTATTTGTATTCCACTGCCTGTTACAAAACGAGAATTTAAGGGAAGAGGATATTCATTCGGTATATTTATCATTTTTAATTTAATTCTGTTTTTAGTCATATCTGTTGGTCAGTCATTCATTATTCATCAATACAGAAAAATGCGTTAAAAACCAACACTACCAAAGTGTCACGGGACATGACCATAGCTCAACGGTTGATCTCTGTTGCAGTGACAGATTTCATGTGCTGGTGTCCGATTGGAGTGTGTGGAATTTTAGCATTGCTTGGTATTCCCATCCCTGACGAAGTGAATGTTGCCCTGGCTATATTTGTGTTACCCTTAAACTCCGCTGTTAACCCCTTCATGTACACATTCAATACCCTTGCTGAAAAGTGGAGGAAGTCTAACCAAGGTAAACTTATGAAATGGATGGAATCTCACATGCATCAGGTGGATGCCTTCTAGATGTGGTACACGTACTTATCCACGGAAGCTTAACTCTCTCCATACGAACGGCGAAAGAGACGACGTTAACAGCGTTTCACCCCAATTACCAACATCAAAATATTGCAAGCCGAAGGCTCTTATACTGAACACGTGAATGTTGACAAAGAATACCACAATTCTGACGACGGAAGCTAAAGGTTGGGTCATCCGAGGGGTCTGTGTAGAGGAGAAGAAAGGACTGGCCGTACTGAGTGAGTTAAAATGATAAAAGCCTTCAATCCATTGACTACCTCTCTCTATCATATGTCCCTCACTGTCTCCAAGTCTTAAGTTCTGTGTGTGTGTGTGTGTGTGACTCTCTGGTTTGATGTCAATGTTCGTGTCAGGCCACCAAGCAAGTCATCCAGGCACAAAGCAATTGCCTCAACCACATAGTTATGCATGGGGTAGATGGGTCTAACTGCGAACAAGCCAGTCAAAACGACCAGCTCGACGTGTGTATTGTACAGATAACAGTTCAAGTGTAGCTCTTCTGATTTTGAAAGCTTTCTCCGAAGTTCAACACCTTCTTTTAAACCTTGTTTTCAACAGTGGAAATAACAGGGGTGCCTGAAGGTAAATGCGAACGTGCAATTCTAATTGCGGACGATGGGTTTAGGTACATGTGGACAGTTAAAACAGAAGCCGGTCTTGAACTCATTAAACTTAGCATAATATTGGAACATCACACCAGACTGTTTTGATTGTTGGTTTTGATCACACACACACACACACACACACACACACACACACACACACACACACACACACACCATTTTGAGAGTGTTCAGTAACTGTACATCATGGTTGACAAATAGACGTGCGTCATAATATCTTATGGTCTATTTCCAAACTACACTATTTTGGGGATTCCTGTCAAAACTGACGTTCTGATATGTCACCAACATGCTTTCTTAAATTCTCCCAACACTGTTAATGCACATTCACTATATCTAATCAGAAAAGCTATCTTAAAATGTGTCAATGTTCAAGTCCATTTTAGTATTTTGAGATTCAAGATTCAACATGGTTTATTCATTTATAGGTCAAAGCCCCTTATGAAGGGGTATGTGGACATAATAGAATAGAAACACCTTAATGCAGCATACATGGAAATCTTGATATAACATCAGTTCCAAATGAAAACTAGCCTAGAAACGAAACATAATGCATACGAAACAGTATTCTCATGACGTAATGGTTTCTCGTTGTTTGAAAGCTTTATATAGATACAAATAAAGGTTTCAAACAATTTCACAGGAGGTCGAAGACATTAATCCGTTCAATTTAAACATATTTCGTTGTCAACAACATTTAGGCTTCATGAATCTTTCTCTAATATTCCTCAAACCAGGACAACAACGAACAAAGTGCATTTCATTTCCTGTCGAATCTTTGCATAATGGACAAATCAGGTCACTGTCATTACATGTTCTATATCGATAATCATGAACCGCTTACTCAGAAACACCTAATCTTATTTTTTTTCGTTATATATTTCAAATGTCTATCCATATCTAACATCAGCTATGATTTCAAGTCGGAGACATTGCTGAAATTCCTATAAAAATCAAATCTTTGACTATTTTGTATATGATCAGACAATTTCTGCCACATACAATCAATCAAACTTTGGCGAAAAGCACAAATAAATGACTGAATACTGCCAGCACCTTGGTTAAACAAAAACAAACCAAACCCGTACTCAAATAAAAAGTGGCATATCTTTGTTACCCAATTTACATTGCCTCTAGTATCAAACAGCATATCATAAGCTTTATGAGGTAATCTGTTGTCATCAATTTGTAATAAGTTTAACCAATAACGAATACATTTAACTGCAGCAACTATATACATCGTGTCTATACACATGTGTCTGTGGGCGGAAATTCTCCATTGAGCGTGGCATGAAGATCCACAGGACCCAAAGGGGTTGTATGAAGAATCTGACGAATGCTCAGCAGTGCACTGCACTAGCAGATAAGACGTCGGAAAACCAAGGCCAGGAATCAAACCACAGTGCCAAGGACACCCACGCTGATAATTCAGACGAATCAGTCGTACAAGATCTTGAAGCCAAACGCCAGAAACTAAACTTGCCACCTGCGAGTGCAAAAACGGAATGGGAAGAGTTGGACCAGAAAATAGTTCGAAAACTTGATGTGCTGATAGGAAAGAGCACCTTGGAACACAAGTTAGCCACCTACGGAGATATCAGGTACGCAACCTGTCGGGAAACCTATGGAGTGAAAGAACCATAGACAAGAACACCTCCTAAAAAATCCAGGCGACAACGAGAAATGGACAACATCCGAAATGCAAAACGAAAGCTCAAGAAAACGATGAAGACAGCTTCAGAATTTAAGAAGCAGGGCCTACACAAACTTTGGGAAGACCTGAAAGCAAAGCACAGTGCCCTCAGTAAAGCAGAATCAGCAAGAAGGAAAAGGGGAAAACGAAGACACAAGACTGCTTCTTCCGAGACCCCTTTCAGTTCGCCAGGAAACTGTTCAAGCAACCCAAACCAGGGACACTCACACACTCACAGTGGACAAAGAAACACTTGAAAAGCACCCCAGGAAAACGTATTCTGATCCGCAAAGCAAGAAACCACTAGATCTCAAGGGTTTGGTTCATACCAGGAAACCAGAGAAGAAGTTCAGTGATAAACCACCAACTCTTGAGGAAGTACAGAAAGTTGTCAAGAAAGCCAGGGCCAAATCATCACCAGGGCCAAACGGAATACCGTACCTGCTGTACAAGAAATATCCTGAAGTCCTGGAGTGGCTCCACAGAGTGATAAGATCAGCATGGAGGAACCTGAAGATCAGCTACCAGTGGATGATAGCTGATGGCGTGTACATCCCAAACGAGCAGAATTCAAGTATCATCAGCCAGTTCAGACCAATATTGCTCCTGAATGTCGAAGGAAAAATCTTCTTCTCTGTCATGGCTGCAAGACTGACAAGATACCTCATAGAAAATGAGTACCTGGATGTGTCAGTCCAGAAAGGCGGCATCCCAGGAGTTCCTGGCTGTGTAGAACATGCCACAATGATTTGGGATGCAGTACAAAGAGCGAAGGCAGAGAAAAAGAACCTTAACGTGGTATCGCTGGATCTGGCAAATGCGTCAGTTCCTCATGAAATAATCCAACTGGCTCTCGAGATGCACCATGTACCAACGAACATCAGAGAAATGCTGAAGAAGTACTTCAATGGCTTCTGAATGCGGTTCACCACTAAAGAATACCTGACAGATTGGATCAATCTGGAAGTGGGCCAAGCAATGGGCTGTGCAATTTCTCCAATCATGTTCGTGCTGGCAATGGAAGTGATCTTGAAGGCCTCAATGAAGGGAACGGATCGAGCCAACCTTGGTAACGGATACCATATACCTCCTTTGAAAGCCTTCATGGATGACACAACAGTCCTTTCAACAAAAGAGGAGGACACCCGTGAAATATTGAAGCGGCTGAATGAGCTAGTTGCCTCAGCCAGGATAAACTTCAAACCAAAGAAATCATGGAGCCTCTCACTGCGAAAAGGAAAGGTAGCTGAAACGGTCACATTCACTGTAGCCAACCAAGCCATTCCAACGGTGTCAGATGAACCAGTCAAGGAGCATCAGCTGGAGCGACATGTGGAACATAGACCCTCTGAGGATCAGCTTTATCCTCAGAGCTGTGTACAACCTCCTTCCCTTGAATACAAACTTAGTGAAATGGGGGAAAGCAGAGGACCCTGCATGCCCACTCTGTCATGGCAAACAAACAGTGGATCATATCCTCAGCTGATGCACAGCAGCGTTAAGCCAAGGACGGTACACATGGAGGCACAACCAGGTGCTACAAGAAATTGCACACTGGTGAGCACTGTCCATGGAGCACCCACACCACCAAGAGTTACAATATAGTTCCTCTCTGTAGGAGGCAACAAAGTCTGGCGAGGAACAGCTGTAACATCCAAAGCATGGAATCGTGGGCTGCTGGATGGTGCCGAAGATTGGGAATGCACAGTTGACCTACCAGATGGGACGAAACACCCGGAAATCATCAGCAAGAGCGGCATGAGACATGACATAGTACTCCACTCCAAGGCAACGAAATAAGTGATTCTGATTCAGGTCACTGTGCCATACGAAAGCAGAATGGAGGAAGCCCACATCTACAAGACCGAGAAGTATGCTAGTCTAGCCAGCAGCCTGAGAAAATCTGGCTTCCAGGCCAAAGTCCTTGCCATAGAGATTGGGATAAGAGGGTTTGTGAGCACATCTGCCTGCAGCTTCATGACACAGCTGTCGATTTCTGGCAGAGAGAGGACAAGGGCTCTCAAAGCAATGGCTGGATCTGGTCGAAGAGCAATGAAAGTAAGCTCCATAAGGACAAAATTTCCAATCTTAAACTAGGCGTGCGATGGCTCAGTGGTTAAAACGTCTGCCAGAAAGGTGAGTCCATCCTGAAGTGGCGAACACCATGGAGTAGCGCGTTCGAAGCTGCTAAGGACCAGGAGAGAAAAAAAAAGGCGGCAATACAAGGGCATCCAGGAGTCATGACCTGGGTGCAACCCGCACCATCAGAGTATAAGAAAGGGCCGAAACACGTGGCTGTGGGGGGTGAGAGGGGAGGTAGAGGGGGGGCTAGGGGGTGGGCTTCTCTGAAGAGCTTGTACTGTTCAGCTCTCCCTAGAGTTTCTGATCACATCACAAAACTGATTTTCAGATAGACTTGAGTGGTTTTCACTCCCTACCCGTCAGTGTGACCTGTTTCTGTGTTCATGATACCTGAGAACCAGACTGAAGCATGATATCGTCTGGACTGGTCCGGCATCTTCCTTTTGCCTGAACGCTACTGTATTTCGTGAAACATGCAACACCGTAGGACATATTTTGGTTCATTATTTAGGGCATTGAAAAAAAAACCTTGTGCAAACTGCAATTTATTGTTGGTCTGTATGCTGAATTCAAAGAGGAAATGACAACGTAGATCTGTCATTTTCCAAACGGAATTTCGAAAAGACACAGCTAGATTTACTAAACAAGACACCAAATACATAAACAGCAAACTGCATTCAAAAATATAATTACAAACACATATTTCTTAGACAATGTCTCTTCTTCATCCCTTTAAATGGCACACATTACTCGTCAGTCATCTTTCGTTGGGGCTGGGTAACCAAATTTCTTGAATGTTATTTAAAGCGTCAATCAAAACTGACACATTTCAAATATTTCGCATATTCGAAACAAGAGAAAAAACGGATATAAAATTTCTAATGAAGTGAAAGAGGAAAAGAGAAAGAGACATGAATGGGGAACTCAGAACTCAAAACGTTCTTTGTTCAAGGATTAAGATTTTAGCATGGCGTATTCTTCCAATCTGTCGATCTAATCTACATCCGTCACAATAGCACACACACACACACACACACACACACACACACACACACACACACAGAGAGAGAGAGAGAGAGAGAGAGAGATGATGGGGAGGGGGGGGGGGGAGAGATAGAAAGAATTACAGAACCATCAGTCTGATCAGCCTTGTGAGCAAAATGATGCTAAAACAGTCCTGAACAGACGTAGAAGAAGTCATTGCAGAAGAACAAGCTGGGTTCCGCAGTGGGATAAATGTCACAGAACAGATTTTCAGCCTCTGTGTTATGTGTAAAAAAAATATTTTCAACACACCACAACATACACCCCCCTCCATGAATCTGCCGACCCTGAAGACATTGACAGGACGCAGACAGAAGCACGGAAGTGAGGGGGGGGGGGAGGGATGTTATCGAAACTGAGGTCACCATGACAGCAAGGTATGAAAGGCCACGGATTTGGGACTTTTTCGCTTATGTTGATGATGATGAAAAAGGAGGAGGAGGATGGAAGTCCATTTATTTTGTCTTCGTGAAAAGGCTGTACTCTACGCTTCCTGTCATATTGATATCCCGGCGTCGCCCAGCCTGAGAGATACAGAAACTTGCAGCGTTGATCAGGTGATTACAGCAACACACCCAAAGACGCATCAGTGAAGAGGATGATACTCGACTGTGTGGTCCCAGTCGCCCCATTAAACCCATAGCATATTGGGTAGGAGCCGGCAGCATGCCGAAAAAACCCACCTCCGATGGGATTCGAACCCGCATCTTCCCAGCCGTCAGTCCGCGTCGCTAACCACTTCACCACATCGGCTGGTTTTAAGCAGGCATTTGACCAAGTGTGGCATGATGCACTGTGCTGTGGGTAACCATGAAGAAGTACAACATGGGGCAGATGCTGACCAACACCATCCAACAGCTGTAAGCAAAACCCAACCGTGCAGTTCTTGTTCAAGGAACTGTTGGCGACCGGTTTCACCATCAGTTAGAGTCCGTCAAAGCTATCTTCTATCTCTCACACTCTTCAACATGTTCATGGAATGCATAATGACTGGAGCCCTGAAAGGACATTCTGGCACTATCAACATCGGAGGACGCACCATCACAAATCTCCGATTTGCTCATCATATTGATGGACTCGCAGGTAGTGAACCGCTTGGATGAAACATCAACCACATTGGTAATGGATTCCAATGCCGTAAGGACCCAGTCAAGGCCAGGATCAATGTCAGCAGACAACAGCTTGGAACAGTGAAGCATTTAAATACCTCGGCGCCATCATCAGAAAAGAAGGGTCCACTTGAGCTCTGCAGACTGCAACAGCACGTGCAAGAATGGAGCTCATGTGGAGAGACAAAAAAGCTGGAGCTCCTGCAGGCACTGTTTCTATTTATTTTCTTGTATGCATGCAAGTCCTGGTCTCTTACAGCACAACTTGAGAGAAGGATCCAACCAGTGGGAACAGTGGAAATGGGATACATCAGATGATTCCTTGGCATCTCCTATAAGGTCCACGTAACAAATGAAGTAGTTAGGAAAACCCTCAGACAGCACATTGGTCGCTATGAAGACTACCGACCGCAGTGAAAAAAAGGGGGAAATGGCATGTTATGTTTACGTGACGAGATCATCCTTTAGGGAACAGTGCAGGAGAAAAGGACCCAAGGCAGACAACGATAGAAATGGGCATACATCACTGAGTGGACAGAGAGGAGCTTTGCAGGGCATACAACATCACTGAGTGGACAGAGAGGAGCTTTGCCAGGCATACAACATCACTGAGTGGACAGAGAAGAGCTTTGCAGGGCATACAACATCACTGAGTGGACAGAGAGGAGCTTTGCAGGGCATACAACATCACTGAGTGGACAGGGAGGAGCTTTGCAGGGCATACAACATCACTGAGTGGACAGAGAGGAGCTTTGCAGGGCATACAGCATCACTGAGTGGACAGAGAGGAGCTTTGCAGGGCATACAACATCACTGAGTGGACAGAGAGGAGCTTTGCAGGGCATACAGCATCACTGAGTGGACAGAGAAGAGCTTTGCCAGGCATACAACATCACTGAGTGGACAGAGAAGAGCTTTGCCGAACCTCAGGCCAGACCGCCAGAAATGGAGAATGTTGGTGATGCGTTCAGCAGTGCAGTGCCGCTCGACCAAGTCAGGTTTCGGGACCACTGGCAGTGACAGTGACAGTGACATTTCCCTTCATTTATCTTAATATATGAAGAGAGATGCACCAACACTTACACTGAAAATATGTTACTGTTTTCATTGCCATTGTCAATACTATCCCTTTTGCAAGCGGGAAAAAATATGAACACGCATAAATAATAGATAAATACATAAAAAAATTACTACTACCACTACTAATAATATGTATAAGGCGCAAAAACGTGATGAAGTCAACTATAAGCGTACGTAAATAAATAAATAAATAAATAATAATTATAATATAAAAAAAGTAATAGTAATAATACGGAATAATTCATCTGGATCGTTGGCGTGGTTCTTGCAGTGTTACTTTTACTTCCAGTGACATCACACTGGGAGTTCTATAGCCAGACAGGTATTTGTATTCCACTGCCTGTTACAAAACGAGAATTTAAGGGAAGAGGATATTCATTCGGTATATTTATCATTTTTAATTTAATTCTGTTTTTAGTCATATCTGTTGGTCAGTCATTCATTATTCATCAATACAGAAAAATGCGTTAAAAACCA
The DNA here is from genome assembly GCF_041734735.1 of Babylonia areolata. Classification (NCBI taxonomy): domain Eukaryota; kingdom Metazoa; phylum Mollusca; class Gastropoda; order Neogastropoda; family Buccinidae; genus Babylonia; species Babylonia areolata. The sequence continues at coordinate 34,209,817 of NC_134893.1, read as the reverse complement.
ACACTACCAAAGTGTCACGGGACATGACCATAGCTCAACGGTTGATCTCTGTTGCAGTGACAGATTTCATGTGCTGGTGTCCGATTGGAGTGTGTGGAATTTTAGCATTGCTTGGTATTCCCATCCCTGACGAAGTGAATGTTGCCCTGGCTATATTTGTGTTACCCTTAAACTCCGCTGTTAACCCCTTCATGTACACATTCAATACCCTTGCTGAAAAGTGGAGGAAGTCTAACCAAGGTAAACTTATGAAATGGATGGAATCTCACATGCATCAGGTGGATGCCTTCTAGATGTGGTACACGTACTTATCCACGGAAGCTTAAAATGATAAAAGCCTTCAATCCATTGACTACCTCTCTCTATCATATGTCCCTCACTGTCTCCAAGTCTTAAGTTCTCTGTGTGTGTGTGTGTGTGTGTGTGTGTGTGTGTGTGTGTGTGTGTGTGTGTGTGACGCTCTGGTTTGATGTCAATGTTCGTGTCAGGCCACCAAGCAAGTCATCCAGGCACAAAGCAATTGCCTCAACCACATAGTTATGCATGGGGTAGATGGGTCTAACTGCGAACAAGCCAGTCAAAACGACCAGCTCAACGTGTGTATTGTACAGATAACAGTTTGTACTACCATCAAGTGTAGCTCTTCTGATTTTGAAAGCTTTCTCCAACTTGCTGCACCAGGAAAAGTTCAACACCTTCTTTTAAACCTTGTTTTCAACAGTGGAAATAACCAGGGTGCCTGAAGGTAGATGCGAACGTACAATTCTAATTGCGGACGATGGGTTTAGGTACATGTGGACAATTAAAACAGAAGCAGGTCTTGAACTCATTAAACTTAGCATAATATTGGAACATCACACCAGACTGTTTTGATTGTTGGTTTTGATCACACACACACACACACACACACACACACACACACACACACACACACACACACACACCATTTTGAGAGTGTTCAGTAACTGTACATCATGGTTGACAAATAGACGTGCGTCATAATATCTTATGGTCTATTTCCAAACTACACTATTTTGGGGATTCCTGTCAAAACTGACGTTCTGATATGTCACCAACATGCTTTCTTAAATTCTCCCAACACTGTTAATGCACATTCACTATATCTAATCAGAAAAGCTATCTTAAAATGTGTCAATGTTCAAGTCCATTTTAGTATTTTGAGATTCAAGATTCAACATGGTTTATTCATTTATAGGTCAAAGCCCCTTATGAAGGGGTATGTGGACATAATAGAATAGAAACACCTTAATGCAGCATACATGGAAATCTTGATATAACATCAGTTCCAAATGAAAACTAGCCTAGAAACGAAACATAATGCATACGAAACAGTATTCTCATGACGTAATGGTTTCTCGTTGTTTGAAAGCTTTATATAGATACAAATAAAGGTTTCAAACAATTTCACAGGAGGTCGAAGACATTAATCCGTTCAATTTAAACATATTTCGTTGTCAACAACATTTAGGCTTCATGAATCTTTCTCTAATATTCCTCAAACCAGGACAACAACGAACAAAGTGCATTTCATTTCCTGTCGAATCTTTGCATAATGGACAAATCAGGTCACTGTCATTACATGTTCTATATCGATAATCATGAACCGCTTACTCAGAAACACCTAATCTTATTTTTTTTCGTTATATATTTCAAATGTCTATCCATATCTAACATCAGCTATGATTTCAAGTCGGAGACATTGCTGAAAGTCCTATAAAAATCAAATCTTTGACTATTTTGTATATGATCAGACAATTTCTGCCACATACAATCAATCAAACTTTGGCGAAAAGCACAAATAAATGACTGAATACTGCCAGCACCTTGGTTAAACAAAAACAAACCAAACCCGTACTCAAATAAAAAGTGGCATATCTTTGTTACCCAATTTACATTGCCTCTAGTATCAAACAGCATATCATAAGCTTTATGAGGTAATCTGTTGTCATCAATTTGTAATAAGTTTAACCAATAACGAATACATTTAACTGCAGCAACTATATACATCGTGTCTATACACATGTGTCTGTGGGCGGAAATTCTCCATTGAGCGTGGCATGAAGATCCACAGGACCCAAAGGGGTTGTATGAAGAATCTGACGAATGCTCAGCAGTGCACTGCACTAGCAGATAAGACGTCGGAAAACCAAGGCCAGGAATCAAACCACAGTGCCAAGGACACCCACGCTGATAATTCAGACGAATCAGTCGTACAAGATCTTGAAGCCAAACGCCAGAAACTAAACTTGCCACCTGCGAATGCAAAAACGGAATGGGAAGAGTTGGACCAGAAAATAGTTCGAAAACTTGATGTGCTGATAGGAAAGAGCACCTTGGAACACAAGTTAGCCACCTACGGAGATATCAGGTACGCAACCTGTCGGGAAACCTATGGAGTGAAAGAACCATAGACAAGAACACCTCCTAAAAAATCCAGGCGACAACGAGAAATGGACAACATCCGAAATGCAAAACGAAAGCTCAAGAAAACGATGAAGACAGCTTCAGAATTTAAGAAGCAGGGCCTACACAAACTTTGGGAAGACCTGAAAGCAAAGCACAGTGCCCTCAGTAAAGCAGAATCAGCAAGAAGGAAAAGGGGAAAACAAAGACACAAGACTGCTTCTTCCGAGACCCCTTTCAGTTCGCCAGGAAACTGTTCAAGCAACCCAAACCAGGGACACTCACACACTCACAGTGGACAAAGAAACACTTGAAAAGCACCCCAGGAAAACGTATTCTGATCCGCAAAGCAAGAAACCACTAGATCTCAAGGGTTTGGTTCATACCAGGAAACCAGAGAAGAAGTTCAGTGATAAACCACCAACTCTTGAGGAAGTACAGAAAGTTGTCAAGAAAGCCAGGGCCAAATCATCACCAGGGCCAAACGGAATACCGTACCTGCTGTACAAGAAATATCCTGAAGTCCTGGAGTGGCTCCACAGAGTGATAAGATCAGCATGGAGGAACCTGAAGATCAGCTACCAGTGGATGATAGCTGATGGCGTGTACATCCCAAACGAGCAGAATTCAAGTATCATCAGCCAGTTCAGACCAATATTGCTCCTGAATGTCGAAGGAAAAATCTTCTTCTCTGTCATGGCTGCAAGACTGACAAGATACCTCATAGAAAATGAGTACCTGGATGTGTCAGTCCAGAAAGGCGGCATCCCAGGAGTTCCTGGCTGTGTAGAACATGCCACAATGATTTGGGATGCAGTACAAAGAGCGAAGGCAGAGAAAAAGAACCTTAACGTGGTATCGCTGGATCTGGCAAATGCGTCAGTTCCTCATGAAATAATCCAACTGGCTCTCGAGATGCACCATGTACCAACGAACATCAGAGAAATGCTGAAGAAGTACTTCAATGGCTTCTGAATGCGGTTCACCACTAAAGAATACCTGACAGATTGGATCAATCTGGAAGTGGGCCAAGCAATGGGCTGTGCAATTTCTCCAATCATGTTCGTGCTGGCAATGGAAGTGATCTTGAAGGCCTCAATGAAGGGAACGGATCGAGCCAACCTTGGTAACGGATACCATATACCTCCTTTGAAAGCCTTCATAGATGACACAACAGTCCTTTCAACAAAAGAGGAGGACACCCGTGAAATATTGAAGCGGCTGAATGAGCTAGTTGCCTCAGCCAGGATAAACTTCAAACCAAAGAAATCATGGAGCCTCTCACTGCGAAAAGGAAAGGTAGCTGAAACGGTCACATTCACTGTAGCCAACCAAGCCATTCCAACGGTGTCAGATGAACCAGTCAAGGAGCATCAGCTGGAGCGACATGTGGAACATAGACCCTCTGAGGATCAGCTTTATCCTCAGAGCTGTGTACAACCTCCTTCCCTTGAATACAAACTTAGTGAAATGGGGGAAAGCAGAGGACCCTGCATGCCCACTCTGTCATGGCAAACAAACAGTGGATCATATCCTCAGCTGATGCACAGCAGCGTTAAGCCAAGGACGGTACACATGAGGCACAACCAGGTGCTACAAGAAATTGCACACTGGTGAGCACTGTCCATGGAGCACCCACACCACCAAGAGTTACAATATAGTTCCTCTCTGTAGGAGGCAACAAAGTCTGGCGAGGAACAGCTGTAACATCCAAAGCATGGAATCGTGGGCTGCTGGATGGTGCCGAAGATTGGGAATGCACAGTTGACCTACCAGATGGGACGAAACACCCGGAAATCATCAGCAAGAGCGGCATGAGACATGACATAGTACTCCACTCCAAGGCAACGAAATAAGTGATTCTGATTCAGGTCACTGTGCCATACGAAAGCAGAATGGAGGAAGCCCACATCTACAAGACCGAGAAGTATGCTAGTCTAGCCAGCAGCCTGAGAAAATCTGGCTTCCAGGCCAAAGTCCTTGCCATAGAGATTGGGATAAGAGGGTTTGTGAGCACATCTGCCTGCAGCTTCATGACACAGCTGTCGATTTCTGGCAGAGAGAGGACAAGGGCTCTCAAAGCAATGGCTGGATCTGGTCGAAGAGCAATGAAAGTAAGCTCCATAAGGACAAAATTTCCAATCTTAAACTAGGCGTGCGATGGCTCAGTGGTTAAAACGTCTGCCAGAAAGGTGAGTCCATCCTGAAGTGGCGAACACCATGGAGTAGCGCGTTCGAAGCTGCTAAGGACCAGGAGAGAAAAAAAAAGGCGGCAATACAAGGGCATCCAGGAGTCATGACCTGGGTGCAACCCGCACCATCAGAGTATAAGAAAGGGCCGAAACACGTGGCTGTGGGGGGTGAGAGGGGAGGTAGAGGGGGGGCTAGGGGGTGGGCTTCTCTGAAGAGCTTGTACTGTTCAGCTCTCCCTAGAGTTTCTGATCACATCACAAAACTGATTTTCAGATAGACTTGAGTGGTTTTCACTCCCTACCCGTCAGTGTGACCTGTTTCTGTGTTCATGATACCTGAGAACCAGACTGAAGCATGATATCGTCTGGACTGGTCCGGCATCTTCCTTTTGCCTGAACGCTACTGTATTTCGTGAAACATGCAACACCGTAGGACATATTTTGGTTCATTATTTAGGGCATTGAAAAAAAAACCTTGTGCAAACTGCAATTTATTGTTGGTCTGTATGCTGAATTCAAAGAGGAAATGACAACGTAGATCTGTCATTTTCCAAACGGAATTTCGAAAAGACACAGCTAGATTTACTAAACAAGACACCAAATACATAAACAGCAAACTGCATTCAAAAATATAATTACAAACACATATTTCTTAGACAATGTCTCTTCTTCATCCCTTTAAATGGCACACATTACTCGTCAGTCATCTTTCGTTGGGGCTGGGTAACCAAATTTCTTGAATGTTATTTAAAGCGTCAATCAAAACTGACACATTTCAAATATTTCGCATATTCGAAACAAGAGAAAAAACCGGATATAAAATTTCTAATGAAGTGAAAGAGGAAAAGAGAAAGAGACATGAATGGGGAACTCAGAACTCAAAACGTTCTTTGTTCAAGGATTAAGATTTTAGCATGGCGTATTCTTCCAATCTGTCGATCTAATCTACATCCGTCACAATAGCACACACACACACACACACACACACACACACACACACACACACACACACAGAGAGAGAGAGAGAGAGAGAGAGAGAGAGAGAGAGAGAGATGATGGGGAGGGGGGGGGGGAGAGATAGAAAGAATTACAGAACCATCAGTCTGATCAGCCTTGTGAGCAAAATGATGCTAAAACAGTCCTGAACAGACGTAGAAGAAGTCATTGCAGAAGAACAAGCTGGGTTCCGCAGTGGGATAAATGTCACAGAACAGATTTTCAGCCTCTGTGTTATGTGTAAAAAAAATATTTTCAACACACCACAACATACACCCCCCTCCATGAATCTGCCGACCCTGAAGACATTGACAGGACGCAGACAGAAGCACGGAAGTGAGGGGGGGGGGAGGGATGTTATCGAAACTGAGGTCACCATGACAGCAAGGTATGAAAGGCCACGGATTTGGGACTTTTTCGCTTATGTTGATGATGATGAAAAAGGAGGAGGAGGATGGAAGTCCATTTATTTTGTCTTCGTGAAAAGGCTGTACTCTACGCTTCCTGTCATATTGATATCCCGGCGTCGCCCAGCCTGAGAGATACAGAAACTTGCAGCGTTGATCAGGTGATTACAGCAACACACCCAAAGACGCATCAGTGAAGAGGATGATACTCGACTGTGTGGTCCCAGTCGCCCCATTAAACCCATAGCATATTGGGTAGGAGCCGGCAGCATGCCGAAAAAACCCACCTCCGATGGGATTCGAACCCGCATCTTCCCAGCCGTCAGTCCGCGTCGCTAACCACTTCACCACATCGGCTGGTTTTAAGCAGGCATTTGACCAAGTGTGGCATGATGCACTGTGCTGTGGGTAACCATGAAGAAGTACAACATGGGGCAGATGCTGACCAACACCATCCAACAGCTGTAAGCAAAACCCAACCGTGCAGTTCTTGTTCAAGGAACTGTTGGCGACCGGTTTCACCATCAGTTAGAGTCCGTCAAAGCTATCTTCTATCTCTCACACTCTTCAACATGTTCATGGAATGCATAATGACTGGAGCCCTGAAAGGACATTCTGGCACTATCAACATCGGAGGACGCACCATCACAAATCTCCGATTTGCTCATCATATTGATGGACTCGCAGGTAGTGAACCGCTTGGATGAAACATCAACCACATTGGTAATGGATTCCAATGCCGTAAGGACCCAGTCAAGGCCAGGATCAATGTCAGCAGACAACAGCTTGGAACAGTGAAGCATTTAAATACCTCGGCGCCATCATCAGAAAAGAAGGGTCCACTTGAGCTGTGCAGACTGCAACAGCACGTGCAAGAATGGAGCTCATGTGGAGAGACAAAAAAGCTGGAGCTCCTGCAGGCACTGTTTCTATTTATTTTCTTGTATGCATGCAAGTCCTGGTCTCTTACAGCACAACTTGAGAGAAGGATCCAACCAGTGGGAACAGTGGAAATGGGATACATCAGATGATTCCTTGGCATCTCCTATAAGGTCCACGTAACAAATGAAGTAGTTAGGAAAACCCTCAGACAGCACATTGGTCGCTATGAAGACTACCGACCGCAGTGAAAAAAAGGGGGAAATGGCATGTTATGTTTACGTGACGAGATCATCCTTTAGGGAACAGTGCAGGAGAAAAGGACCCAAGGCAGACAACGATAGAAATGGGCATACATCACTGAGTGGACAGAGAGGAGCTTTGCAGGGCATACAACATCACTGAGTGGACAGAGAGGAGCTTTGCCAGGCATACAACATCACTGAGTGGACAGAGAAGAGCTTTGCAGGGCATACAACATCACTGAGTGGACAGAGAGGAGCTTTGCAGGGCATACAACATCACTGAGTGGACAGGGAGGAGCTTTGCAGGGCATAACATCACTGAGTGGACAGAGAGGAGCTTTGCAGGGCATACAACATCACTGAGTGGACAGAGAGGAGCTTTGCAGGGCATACAACATCACTGAGTGGACAGGGAGGAGCTTTGCAGGGCATACAGCATCACTGAGTGGACAGAGAAGAGCTTTGCCAGGCATACAACATCACTGAGTGGAGAGAGAAGAGCTTTGCAGAGCATACAGCATCACTGAGTGGACAGAGAGGAGCTTTGCAGGGCATACAACATCACTGAGTGGACAGAGAGGAGCTTTGCAGGGCATACAGCATCACTGAGTGGACAGAGAAGAGCTTTGCCAGGCATACAACATCACTGAGTGGACAGAGAAGAGCTTTGCCGAACCTCAGGCCAGACCGCCAGAAATGGAGAATGTTGGTGATGCGTTCAGCAGTGCAGTGCCGCTCGACCAAGTCAGGTTTCGGGACCACTGGCAGTGACAGTGACAGTGACATTTCCCTTCATTTATCTTAATATATGAAGAGAGATGCACCAACACTTACACTGAAAATATGTTACTGTTTTCATTGCCATTGTCAATACTATCCCTTTTGCAAGCGGGAAAAAATATGAACACGCATAAATAATAGATAAATACATAAAAAAATTACTACTACCACTACTAATAATATGTATAAGGCGCAAAAACGTGATGAAGTCAACTATAAGCGTACGTAAATAAATAAATAAATAAATAATAATTATAATATAAAAAAAGTAATAGTAATAATACGGAATAATTCATCTGGATCGTTGGCGTGGTTCTTGCAGTGTTACTTTTACTTCCAGTGACATCACACTGGGAGTTCTATAGCCAGACAGGTATTTGTATTCCACTGCCTGTTACAAAACGAGAATTTAAGGGAAGAGGATATTCATTCGGTATATTTATCATTTTTAATTTAATTCTGTTTTTAGTCATATCTGTTGGTCAGTCATTCATTATTCATCAATACAGAAAAATGCGTTAAAAACCAACACTACCAAAGTGTCACGGGACATGACCATAGCTCAACGGTTGATCTCTGTTGCAGTGACAGATTTCATGTGCTGGTGTCCGATTGGAGTGTGTGGAATTTTAGCATTGCTTGGTATTCCCATCCCTGACGAAGTGAATGTTGCCCTGGCTATATTTGTGTTACCCTTAAACTCCGCTGTTAACCCCTTCATGTACACATTCAATACCCTTGCTGAAAAGTGGAGGAAGTCTAACCAAGGTAAACTTATGAAATGGATGGAATCTCACATGCATCAGGTGGATGCCTTCTAGATGTGGTACACGTACTTATCCACGGAAGCTTAAAATGATAAAAGCCTTCAATCCATTGACTACCTCTCTCTATCATATGTCCCTCACTGTCTCCAAGTCTTAAGTTCTCTGTGTGTGTGTGTGTGTGTGTGTGTGTGTGTGTGTGTGTGTGTGTGTGTGTGTGTGTGACTCTCTGGTTTGATGTCAATGTTCGTGTCAGGCCACCAAGCAAGTCATCCAGGCACAAAGCAATTGCCTCAACCACATAGTTATGCATGGGGTAGATGGGTCTAACTGCGAACAAGCCAGTCAAAACGACCAGCTCAACGTGTGTATTGTACAGATAACAGTTTGTACTACCATCAAGTGTAGCTCTTCTGATTTTGAAAGCTTTCTCCAACTTGCTGCACCAGGAAAAGTTCAACACCTTCTTTTAAACCTTGTTTTCAACAGTGGAAATAACCAGGGTGCCTGAAGGTAGATGCGAACGTACAATTCTAATTGCGGACGATGGGTTTAGGTACATGTGGACAATTAAAACAGAAGCAGGTCTTGAACTCATTAAACTTAGCATAATATTGGAACATCACACCAGACTGTTTTGATTGTTGGTTTTGATCACACACACACACACACACACACACACACACACACACACACACACACACACACACACACCATTTTGAGAGTGTTCAGTAACTGTACATCATGGTTGACAAATAGACGTGCGTCATAATATCTTATGGTCTATTTCCAAACTACACTATTTTGGGGATTCCTGTCAAAACTGACGTTCTGATATGTCACCAACATGCTTTCTTAAATTCTCCCAACACTGTTAATGCACATTCACTATATCTAATCAGAAAAGCTATCTTAAAATGTGTCAATGTTCAAGTCCATTTTAGTATTTTGAGATTCAAGATTCAACATGGTTTATTCATTTATAGGTCAAAGCCCCTTATGAAGGGGTATGTGGACATAATAGAATAGAAACACCTTAATGCAGCATACATGGAAATCTTGATATAACATCAGTTCCAAATGAAAACTAGCCTAGAAACGAAACATAATGCATACGAAACAGTATTCTCATGACGTAATGGTTTCTCGTTGTTTGAAAGCTTTATATAGATACAAATAAAGGTTTCAAACAATTTCACAGGAGGTCGAAGACATTAATCCGTTCAATTTAAACATATTTCGTTGTCAACAACATTTAGGCTTCATGAATCTTTCTCTAATATTCCTCAAACCAGGACAACAACGAACAAAGTGCATTTCATTTCCTGTCGAATCTTTGCATAATGGACAAATCAGGTCACTGTCATTACATGTTCTATATCGATAATCATGAACCGCTTACTCAGAAACACCTAATCTTATTTTTTTTCGTTATATATTTCAAATGTCTATCCATATCTAACATCAGCTATGATTTCAAGTCGGAGACATTGCTGAAATTCCTATAAAAATCAAATCTTTGACTATTTTGTATATGATCAGACAATTTCTGCCACATACAATCAATCAAACTTTGGCGAAAAGCACAAATAAATGACTGAATACTGCCAGCACCTTGGTTAAACAAAAACAAACCAAACCCGTACTCAAATAAAAAGTGGCATATCTTTGTTACCCAATTTACATTGCCTCTAGTATCAAACAGCATATCATAAGCTTTATGAGGTAATCTGTTGTCATCAATTTGTAATAAGTTTAACCAATAACGAATACATTTAACTGCAGCAACTATATACATCGTGTCTATACACATGTGTCTGTGGGCGGAAATTCTCCATTGAGCGTGGCATGAAGATCCACAGGACCCAAAGGGGTTGTATGAAGAATCTGACGAATGCTCAGCAGTGCACTGCACTAGCAGATAAGACGTCGGAAAACCAAGGCCAGGAACAACCACGTGCCAAAGGACACCCACGCTGATAATTCAGACGAATCAGTCGTACAAGATCTTGAAGCCAAACGCCAGAAACTAAACTTGCCACCTGCGAATGCAAAAACGGAATGGGAAGAGTTGGACCAGAAAATAGTTCGAAAACTTGATGTGCTGATAGGAAAGAGCACCTTGGAACACAAGTTAGCCACCTACGGAGATATCAGGTACGCAACCTGTCGGGAAACCTATGGAGTGAAAGAACCATAGACAAGAACACCTCCTAAAAAATCCAGGCGACAACGAGAAATGGACAACATCCGAAATGCAAAACGAAAGCTCAAGAAAACGATGAAGACAGCTTCAGAATTTAAGAAGCAGGGCCTACACAAACTTTGGGAAGACCTGAAAGCAAAGCACAGTGCCCTCAGTAAAGCAGAATCAGCAAGAAGGAAAAGGGGAAAACAAAGACACAAGACTGCTTCTTCCGAGACCCCTTTCAGTTCGCCAGGAAACTGTTCAAGCAACCCAAACCAGGGACACTCACACACTCACAGTGGACAAAGAAACACTTGAAAAGCACCCCAGGAAAACGTATTCTGATCCGCAAAGCAAGAAACCACTAGATCTCAAGGGTTTGGTTCATACCAGGAAACCAGAGAAGAAGTTCAGTGATAAACCACCAACTCTTGAGGAAGTACAGAAAGTTGTCAAGAAAGCCAGGGCCAAATCATCACCAGGGCCAAACGGAATACCGTACCTGCTGTACAAGAAATATCCTGAAGTCCTGGAGTGGCTCCACAGAGTGATAAGATCAGCATGGAGGAACCTGAAGATCAGCTACCAGTGGATGATAGCTGATGGCGTGTACATCCCAAACGAGCAGAATTCAAGTATCATCAGCCAGTTCAGACCAATATTGCTCCTGAATGTCGAAGGAAAAATCTTCTTCTCTGTCATGGCTGCAAGACTGACAAGATACCTCATAGAAAATGAGTACCTGGATGTGTCAGTCCAGAAAGGCGGCATCCCAGGAGTTCCTGGCTGTGTAGAACATGCCACAATGATTTGGGATGCAGTACAAAGAGCGAAGGCAGAGAAAAAGAACCTTAACGTGGTATCGCTGGATCTGGCAAATGCGTCAGTTCCTCATGAAATAATCCAACTGGCTCTCGAGATGCACCATGTACCAACGAACATCAGAGAAATGCTGAAGAAGTACTTCAATGGCTTCTGAATGCGGTTCACCACTAAAGAATACCTGACAGATTGGATCAATCTGGAAGTGGGCCAAGCAATGGGCTGTGCAATTTCTCCAATCATGTTCGTGCTGGCAATGGAAGTGATCTTGAAGGCCTCAATGAAGGGAACGGATCGAGCCAACCTTGGTAACGGATACCATATACCTCCTTTGAAAGCCTTCATGGATGACACAACAGTCCTTTCAACAAAAGAGGAGGACACCCGTGAAATATTGAAGCGGCTGAATGAGCTAGTTGCCTCAGCCAGGATAAACTTCAAACCAAAGAAATCATGGAGCCTCTCACTGCGAAAAGGAAAGGTAGCTGAAACGGTCACATTCACTGTAGCCAACCAAGCCATTCCAACGGTGTCAGATGAACCAGTCAAGGAGCATCAGCTGGAGCGACATGTGGAACATAGACCCTCTGAGGATCAGCTTTATCCTCAGAGCTGTGTACAACCTCCTTCCCTTGAATACAAACTTAGTGAAATGGGGGAAAGCAGAGGACCCTGCATGCCCACTCTGTCATGGCAAACAAACAGTGGATCATATCCTCAGCTGATGCACAGCAGCGTTAAGCCAAGGACGGTACACATGGAGGCACAACCAGGTGCTACAAGAAATTGCACACTGGTGAGCACTGTCCATGGAGCACCCACACCACCAAGAGTTACAATATAGTTCCTCTCTGTAGGAGGCAACAAAGTCTGGCGAGGAACAGCTGTAACATCCAAAGCATGGAATCGTGGGCTGCTGGATGGTGCCGAAGATTGGGAATGCACAGTTGACCTACCAGATGGGACGAAACACCCGGAAATCATCAGCAAGAGCGGCATGAGACATGACATAGTACTCCACTCCAAGGCAACGAAATAAGTGATTCTGATTCAGGTCACTGTGCCATACGAAAGCAGAATGGAGGAAGCCCACATCTACAAGACCGAGAAGTATGCTAGTCTAGCCAGCAGCCTGAGAAAATCTGGCTTCCAGGCCAAAGTCCTTGCCATAGAGATTGGGATAAGAGGGTTTGTGAGCACATCTGCCTGCAGCTTCATGACACAGCTGTCGATTTCTGGCAGAGAGAGGACAAGGGCTCTCAAAGCAATGGCTGGATCTGGTCGAAGAGCAATGAAAGTAAGCTCCATAAGGACAAAATTTCCAATCTTAAACTAGGCGTGCGATGGCTCAGTGGTTAAAACGTCTGCCAGAAAGGTGAGTCCATCCTGAAGTGGCGAACACCATGGAGTAGCGCGTTCGAAGCTGCTAAGGACCAGGAGAGAAAAAAAAAGGCGGCAATACAAGGGCATCCAGGAGTCATGACCTGGGTGCAACCCGCACCATCAGAGTATAAGAAAGGGCCGAAACACGTGGCTGTGGGGGGTGAGAGGGGAGGTAGAGGGGGGGCTAGGGGGTGGGCTTCTCTGAAGAGCTTGTACTGTTCAGCTCTCCCTAGAGTTTCTGATCACATCACAAAACTGATTTTCAGATAGACTTGAGTGGTTTTCACTCCCTACCCGTCAGTGTGACCTGTTTCTGTGTTCATGATACCTGAGAACCAGACTGAAGCATGATATCGTCTGGACTGGTCCGGCATCTTCCTTTTGCCTGAACGCTACTGTATTTCGTGAAACATGCAACACCGTAGGACATATTTTGGTTCATTATTTAGGGCATTGAAAAAAAAACCTTGTGCAAACTGCAATTTATTGTTGGTCTGTATGCTGAATTCAAAGAGGAAATGACAACGTAGATCTGTCATTTTCCAAACGGAATTTCGAAAAGACACAGCTAGATTTACTAAACAAGACACCAAATACATAAACAGCAAACTGCATTCAAAAATATAATTACAAACACATATTTCTTAGACAATGTCTCTTCTTCATCCCTTTAAATGGCACACATTACTCGTCAGTCATCTTTCGTTGGGGCTGGGTAACCAAATTTCTTGAATGTTATTTAAAGCGTCAATCAAAACTGACACATTTCAAATATTTCGCATATTCGAAACAAGAGAAAAAACGGATATAAAATTTCTAATGAAGTGAAAGAGGAAAAGAGAAAGAGACATGAATGGGGAACTCAGAACTCAAAACGTTCTTTGTTCAAGGATTAAGATTTTAGCATGGCGTATTCTTCCAATCTGTCGATCTAATCTACATCCGTCACAATAGCACACACACACACACACACACACACACACACACACACACACACAGAGAGAGAGAGAGAGAGAGAGAGAGAGAGAGAGAGAGAGAGAGAGAGAGAGATGATGGGGAGGGGGGGGGGAGAGATAGAAAGAATTACAGAACCATCAGTCTGATCAGCCTTGTGAGCAAAATGATGCTAAAACAGTCCTGAACAGACGTAGAAGAAGTCATTGCAGAAGAACAAGCTGGGTTCCGCAGTGGGATAAATGTCACAGAACAGATTTTCAGCCTCTGTGTTATGTGTAAAAAAAAATATTTTCAACACACCACAACATACACCCCCCTCCATGAATCTGCCGACCCTGAAGACATTGACAGGACGCAGACAGAAGCACGGAAGTGAGGGGGGGGGAGGGATGTTATCGAAACTGAGGTCACCATGACAGCAAGGTATGAAAGGCCACGGATTTGGGACTTTTTCGCTTATGTTGATGATGATGAAAAAGGAGGAGGAGGATGGAAGTCCATTTATTTTGTCTTCGTGAAAAGGCTGTACTCTACGCTTCCTGTCATATTGATATCCCGGCGTCGCCCAGCCTGAGAGATACAGAAACTTGCAGCGTTGATCAGGTGATTACAGCAACACACCCAAAGACGCATCAGTGAAGAGGATGATACTCGACTGTGTGGTCCCAGTCGCCCCATTAAACCCATAGCATATTGGGTAGGAGCCGGCAGCATGCCGAAAAAACCCACCTCCGATGGGATTCGAACCCGCATCTTCCCAGCCGTCAGTCCGCGTCGCTAACCACTTCACCACATCGGCTGGTTTTAAGCAGGCATTTGACCAAGTGTGGCATGATGCACTGTGCTGTGGGTAACCATGAAGAAGTACAACATGGGGCAGATGCTGACCAACACCATCCAACAGCTGTAAGCAAAACCCAACCGTGCAGTTCTTGTTCAAGGAACTGTTGGCGACCGGTTTCACCATCAGTTAGAGTCCGTCAAAGCTATCTTCTATCTCTCACACTCTTCAACATGTTCATGGAATGCATAATGACTGGAGCCCTGAAAGGACATTCTGGCACTATCAACATCGGAGGACGCACCATCACAAATCTCCGATTTGCTCATCATATTGATGGACTCGCAGGTAGTGAACCGCTTGGATGAAACATCAACCACATTGGTAATGGATTCCAATGCCGTAAGGACCCAGTCAAGGCCAGGATCAATGTCAGCAGACAACAGCTTGGAACAGTGAAGCATTTAAATACCTCGGCGCCATCATCAGAAAAGAAGGGTCCACTTGAGCTGTGCAGACTGCAACAGCACGTGCAAGAATGGAGCTCATTTGGAGAGACAAAAAAGCTGGAGCTCCTGCAGGCACTGTTTCTATTTATTTTCTTGTATGCATGCAAGTCCTGGTCTCTTACAGCACAACTTGAGAGAAGGATCCAACCAGTGGGAACAGTGGAAATGGGATACATCAGATGATTCCTTGGCATCTCCTATAAGGTCCACGTAACAAATGAAGTAGTTAGGAAAACCCTCAGACAGCACATTGGTCGCTATGAAGACTACCGACCGCAGTGAAAAAAAGGGGGAAATGGCATGTTATGTTTACGTGACGAGATCATCCTTTAGGGAACAGTGCAGGAGAAAAGGACCCAAGGCAGACAACGATAGAAATGGGCATACATCACTGAGTGGACAGAGAGGAGCTTTGCAGGGCATACAACATCACTGAGTGGACAGAGAGGAGCTTTGCCGGGCATACAACATCACTGAGTGGACAGAGAAGAGCTTTGCAGGGCATACAACATCACTGAGTGGACAGAGAGGAGCTTTGCAGGGCATACAACATCACTGAGTGGACAGGGAGGAGCTTTGCAGGGCATACAACATCACTGAGTGGACAGAGAGGAGCTTTGCAGGGCATACAACATCACTGAGTGGACAGAGAGGAGCTTTGCAGGGCATACAACATCACTGAGTGGACAGGGAGGAGCTTTGCAGGGCATACAGCATCACTGAGTGGACAGAGAAGAGCTTTGCCAGGCATACAACATCACTGAGTGGAGAGAGAAGAGCTTTGCAGAGCATACAGCATCACTGAGTGGACAGAGAGGAGCTTTGCAGGGCATACAACATCACTGAGTGGACAGAGAGGAGCTTTGCAGGGCATACAGCATCACTGAGTGGACAGAGAAGAGCTTTGCCAGGCATACAACATCACTGAGTGGACAGAGAAGAGCTTTGCCGAACCTCAGGCCAGACCGCCAGAAATGGAGAATGTTGGTGATGCGTTCAGCAGTGCAGTGCCGCTCGACCAAGTCAGGTTTCGGGACCACTGGCAGTGACAGTGACAGTGACATTTCCCTTCATTTATCTTAATATATGAAGAGAGATGCACCAACACTTACACTGAAAATATGTTACTGTTTTCATTGCCATTGTCAATACTATCCCTTTTGCAAGCGGGAAAAAATATGAACACGCATAAATAATAGATAAATACATAAAAAAATTACTACTACCACTACTAATAATATGTATAAGGCGCAAAAACGTGATGAAGTCAACTATAAGCATACGTAAATAAATACATAAATAAATAATAATTATAATATAAAAAAAGTAATAGTAATAATACGGAATAATTCATCTGGATCGTTGGCGTGGTTCTTGCAGTGTTACTTTTACTTCCAGTGACATCACACTGGGAGTTCTATAGCCAGACAGGTATTTGTATTCCACTGCCTGTTACAAAACGAGAATTTAAGGGAAGAGGATATTCATTCGGTATATTTATCATTTTTAATTTAATTCTGTTTTCAGTCATATCTGTTGGTCAGTCATTCATTATTCATCAATACAGAAAAATGCGTTAAAAACCAACACTACCAAAGTGTCACGGGACATGACCATAGCTCAACGGTTGATCTCTGTTGCAGTGACAGATTTCATGTGCTGGTGTCCGATTGGAGTGTGTGGAATTTTAGCATTGCTTGGTATTCCCATCCCTGACGAAGTGAATGTTGCCCTGGCTATATTTGTGTTACCCTTAAACTCCGCTGTTAACCCCTTCATGTACACATTCAATACCCGTGCTGAAAAGCGGAGGAAGTCTAACCAAGGTACCAAGATGTGGTACACGTACTTATCCACGGAAGCTTAAAATGATAAAAGCCTTCAATCCATTGACTACCTCTCTCTATCATATGTCCCTCACTGTCTCCAAGTCTTAAGTTCTGTGTGTGTGTGTGTGTGTGTGTGTGTGTGTGTGTGTGACTCTCTGGTTTGATGTCAATGTTCGTGTCAGGCCACCAAGCAAGTCATCCAGGCACAAAGCAATTGCCTCAACCACATAGTTATGCATGGGGTAGATGGGTCTAACTGCGAACAAGCCAGTCAAAACGACCAGCTCAACGTGTGTATTGTACAGATAACAGTTTGTACTACCATCAAGTGTAGCTCTTCTGATTTTGAAAGCTTTCTCCAACTTGCTGCACCAGGAAAAGTTCAACACCTTCTTTTAAACCTTGCTTTCAACAGTGGAAATAACCAGGGTGCCTGAAGGTAGATGCGAACGTGCAATTCTAATTGCGGACGATGGGTTTAGGTACATGTGGACAATTAAAACAGAAGCAGGTCTTGAACTCATTAAACTTAGCATAATATTGGAACATCACACCAGACTGTTTTGATTGTTGGTTTTGATCACACACACACACACACACACACACACACACACACACACACACACACACACACACCATTTTGAGAGTGTTCAGTAACTGTACATCATGGTTGACAAATAGACGTGCGTCATAATATCTTATGGTCTATTTCCAAACTACACTATTTTGGGGATTCCTGTCAAAACTGACGTTCTGATATGTCACCAACATGCTTTCTTAAATTCTCCCAACACTGTTAATGCACATTCACTATATCTAATCAGAAAAGCTATCTTAAAATGTGTCAATGTTCAAGTCCATTTTAGTATTTTGAGATTCAAGATTCAACATGGTTTATTCATTTATAGGTCAAAGCCCCTTATGAAGGGGTATGTGGACATAATAGAATAGAAACACCTTAATGCAGCATACATGGAAATCTTGATATAACATCAGTTCCAAATGAAAACTAGCCTAGAAACGAAACATAATGCATACGAAACAGTATTCTCATGACGTAATGGTTTCTCGTTGTTTGAAAGCTTTATATAGATACAAATAAAGGTTTCAAACAATTTCACAGGAGGTCGAAGACATTAATCCGTTCAATTTAAACATATTTCGTTGTCAACAACATTTAGGCTTCATGAATCTTTCTCTAATATTCCTCAAACCTGGACAACAACGAACAAAGTGCATTTCATTTCCTGTCGAATCTTTGCAAAATGGACAAATCAGGTCACTGTCATTACATGTTCTATATCGATAATCATGAACCGCTTACTCAGAAACACCTAATCTTATTTTTTTCGTTATATATTTCAAATGTCTATCCATATCTAACATCAGCTATGATTTCAAGTCGGAGACATTGCTGAAATTCCTATAAAAATCAAATCTTTGACTATTTTGTATATGATCAGACAATTTCTGCCACATACAATCAATCAAACTTTGGCGAAAAGCACAAATAAATGACTGAATACTGCCAGCACCTTGGTTAAACAAAAACAAACCAAACCCGTACTCAAATAAAAAGTGGCATATCTTTGTTACCCAATTTACATTGCCTCTAGTATCAAACAGCATATCATAAGCTTTATGAGGTAATCTGTTGTCATCAATTTGTAATAAGTTTAACCAATAACGAATACATTTAACTGCAGCAACTATATACATCGTGTCTATACACATGTGTCTGTGGGCGGAAATTCTCCATTGAGCGTGGCATGAAGATCCACAGGACCCAAAGGGGTTGTATGAAGAATCTGACGAATGCTCAGCAGTGCACTGCACTAGCAGATAAGACGTCGGAAAACCAAGGCCAGGAATCAAACCACAGTGCCAAGGACACCCACGCTGATAATTCAGACGAATCAGTCGTACAAGATCTTGAAGCCAAACGCCAGAAACTAAACTTGCCACCTGCGAGTGCAAAAACGGAATGGGAAGAGTTGGACCAGAAAATAGTTCGAAAACTTGATGTGCTGATAGGAAAGAGCTCCTTGGAACACAAGTTAGCCACCTACGGAGATATCATGTACGCAACCTGTCGGGAAACCTATGGAGTGAAAGAACCATAGACAAGAACACCTCCTAAAAAATCCAGGCGACAACGAGAAATGGACAACATCCGAAATGCAAAACGAAAGCTCAAGAAAACGATGAAGACAGCTTCAGAATTTAAGAAGCAGGGCCTACACAAACTTTGGGAAGACCTGAAAGCAAAGCACAGTGCCCTCAGTAAAGCAGAATCAGCAAGAAGGAAAAGGGGGAAAACGAAGACACAAGACTGCTTCTTCCGAGACCCCTTTCAGTTCGCCAGGAAACTGTTCAAGCAACCCAAACCAGGGACACTCACACACTCACAGTGGACAAAGAAACACTTGAAAAGCACCCCAGGAAAACGTATTCTGATCCGCAAAGCAAGAAACCACTAGATCTCAAGGGTTTGGTTCATACCAGGAAACCAGAGAAGAAGTTCAGTGATAAACCACCAACTCTTGAGGAAGTACAGAAAGTTGTCAAGAAAGCCAGGGCCAAATCATCACCAGGGCCAAACGGAATACCGTACCTGCTGTACAAGAAATATCCTGAAGTCCTGGAGTGGCTCCACAGAGTGATAAGATCAGCATGGAGGAACCTGAAGATCAGCTACCAGTGGATGATAGCTGATGGCGTGTACATCCCAAACGAGCAGAATTCAAGTATCATCAGCCAGTTCAGACCAATATTGCTCCTGAGTGTCGAAGGAAAAAACCTTCTTCTCTGTCATGGCTGCAAGACTGACAAGATACCTCATAGAAAATGAGTACCTGGATGTGTCAGTCCAGAAAGGCGGCATCCCAGGAGTTCCTGGCTGTGTAGAACATGCCACAATGATTTGGGATGCAGTACAAAGAGCGAAGGCAGAGAAAAAGAACCTTAACGTGGTATCGCTGGATCTGGCAAATGCGTCAGTTCCTCATGAAATAATCCAACTGGCTCTCGAGATGCACCATGTACCAACGAACATCAGAGAAATGCTGAAGAAGTACTTCAATGGCTTCTGAATGCGGTTCACCACTAAAGAATACCTGACAGATTGGATCAATCTGGAAGTGGGCCAAGCAATGGGCTGTGCAATTTCTCCAATCATGTTCGTGCTGGCAATGGAAGTGATCTTGAAGGCCTCAATGAAGGGAACGGATCGAGCCAACCTTGGTAACGGATACCATATACCTCCTTTGAAAGCCTTCATGGATGACACAACAGTCCTTTCAACAAAAGAGGAGGACACCCGTGAAATATTGAAGCGGCTGAATGAGCTAGTTGCCTCAGCCAGGATAAACTTCAAACCAAAGAAATCATGGAGCCTCTCACTGCGAAAAGGAAAGGTAGCTGAAACGGTCACATTCACTGTAGCCAACCAAGCCATTCCAACGGTGTCAGATGAACCAGTCAAGGAGCATCAGCTGGAGCGACATGTGGAACATAGACCCTCTGAGGATCAGCTTTATCCTCAGAGCTGTGTACAACCTCCTTCCCTTGAATACAAACTTAGTGAAATGGGGGAAAGCAGAGGACCCTGCATGCCCACTCTGTCATGGCAAACAAACAGTGGATCATATCCTCAGCTGATGCACAGCAGCGTTAAGCCAAGGACGGTACACATGGAGGCACAACCAGGTGCTACAAGAAATTGCACACTGGTGAGCACTGTCCATGGAGCACCCACACCACCAAGAGTTACAATATAGTTCCTCTCTGTAGGAAGCAACAAAGTCTGGCGAGGAACAGCTGTAACATCCAAAGCATGGAATCGTGGGCTGCTGGATGGTGCCGAAGATTGGGAATGCACAGTTGACCTACCAGATGGGACGAAACACCCGGAAATCATCAGCAAGAGCGGCATGAGACATGACATAGTACTCCACTCCAAGGCAACGAAATAAGTGATTCTGATTCAGGTCACTGTGCCATACGAAAGCAGAATGGAGGAAGCCCACATCTACAAGACCGAGAAGTATGCTAGTCTAGCCAGCAGCCTGAGAAAATCTGGCTTCCAGGCCAAAGTCCTTGCCATAGAGATTGGGATAAGAGGGTTTGTGAGCACATCTGCCTGCAGCTTCATGACACAGCTGTCGATTTCTGGCAGAGAGAGGACAAGGGCTCTCAAAGCAATGGCTGGATCTGGTCGAAGAGCAATGAAAGTAAGCTCCATAAGGACAAAATTTCCAATCTTAAACTAGGCGTGCGATGGCTCAGTGGTTAAAACGTCTGCCAGAAAGGTGAGTCCATCCTGAAGTGGCGAACACCATGGAGTAGCGCGTTCGAAGCTGCTAAGGACCAGGAGAGAAACAAAAAGGCGGCAATACAAGGGCATCCAGGAGTCATGACCTGGGTGCAACCTGCACCATCAGAGTATAAGAAAGGGCCGAAACACGTGGCTGTGGGGGGTGAGAGGGGAGGTAGAGGGGGGGCTAGGGGGTGGGCTTCTCTGAAGAGCTTGTACTGTTCAGCTCTCCCTAGAGTTTCTGATCACATCACAAAACTGATTTTCAGATAGACTTGAGTGGTTTTCACTCCCTACCCGTCAGTGTGACTTCTGTTTCTGTGTTCATGATAACTGAGAACCAGACTGAAGCATGATATCGTCTGGACTGGTCCGGCACCTTCCTTTTGCCTGAACGCTACTGTATTTCGTGAAACATGCAACACTGTAGGACATATTTTGGTTCATTATTTAGGGCATTGAAAAAAAACCCTTGTGCAAACTGCAATTTATTGTCGGTCTGTATGCTCAATTCAAAGAAGAAATGACAACGTAGATCTGTCATTTTCCAAACGGAATTTCGAAAAGACACAGCTAGATTTACTAAACAAGACACCAAATACATAAACAGCAAACTGCATTCAAAAATATAATTACAAACACATATTTCTTAGACAATGTCTCTTCTTCATCCCTTTAAATGGCACACTTTACTCGTCAGTCATCTTTCGTTGGGGCTGGGTAACCAAATTGCTTGAATGTTATTTAAAGCGTCAATCAAAACTGACACATTTAAAATATTTCGCATATTCGAAACAAGAGAAAAAACGGATATAAAATTTCTAATGAAGTGAAAGAGGAAAAGAGAAAGAGACATGAATGGGGAACTCAGAACTCAAAACGTTCTTTGTTCAAGGATTAAGATTTTAGCATGGCGTATTCTTCCAATCTGTCGATCTAATCTACATCCGTTACAATAGGACACACACACACACACACACACACACACACACACAGAGAGAGAGAGAGGGAGAGAGAGAGAGAGAGAGAGAGAGAGAGAGATGATGGGGAGGGGGGGGGAGAGATAGAAAGAATTACAGAACCATCAGTCTGATCAGCCTTGTGAGCAAAATGATGCTAAAACAGTCCTGAACAGACGTAGAAGAAGTCATTGCAGAAGAACAAGCTGGGTTCCGCAGTGGGATAAATGTCACAGAACAGATTTTCAGCCTCTGTGTTATGTGTAAAAAAAATATTTTCAACACACCACAACATACACCCCCCTCCATGAATCTGCCGACCCTGAAGACATTGACAGGACGCAGACAGAAGCACGGAAGTGAGGGGGAGGGATGTTATCGAAACTGAGGTCACCATGACAGCAAGGTATGAAAGGCCACGGATTTGGGACTTTTTCGTTTATGTTGATGATGATGAAAAAGGAGGAGGAGGATGGAAGTCCATTTATTTTGTCTTCGTGAAAAGGCTGTACTCTACGCTTCCTGTCATATTGATATCCCGGCGTCGCCCAGCCTGAGAGATACAGAAACTTGCAGCGTTGATCAGGTAATTACAGCAACACACCCAAAGACGCATCAGTGAAGAGGATGATACTCGACTGTGTGGTCCCAGTCGCCCCATTAAACCCATAGCATATTGGGTAGGAGCCGGCAGCATGCCGAAAAAACCCACCTCCGATGGGATTCGAACCCGCATCTTCCCAGCCGTCAGTCCGCGTCGCTAACCACTTCACCACATCGGCTGGTTTTAAGCAGGCATTTGACCAAGTGTGGCATGATGCACTGTGCTGTGGGTAACCATGAAGAAGTACAACATGGGCCAGATGCTGACCAACACCATCCAACAGCTGTAAGCAAAACCCAACCGTGCAGTACTTGTTCAAGGAACTGTTGGCGACCGGTTTCACCATCAGTTAGAGTCCGTCAAAGCTATCTTCTATCTCTCACACTCTTCAACATGTTCCTGGAATGCGTAATGACTGGTGCCCTGAAAGGACATTCTGGCACTATCAACATCGATGGACGCACCATCACAAATCTCCGATTTGCTTATCATATTGATGGACTGGCAGGTAGTGAACCGCTTGGATGAAACATCAACCACATTGGTAATGGATTCCAATGCCGTAAGGACCCAGTCAAGGCCAGGATCAATGTCAGCAGACAACAGCTTGGAACAGTGAAGCATTTAAGTACCTCTGCGTCATCATCAGTAAAGAAGGGCCCAGCTGAGCTGTGCAGAATGCAACAGCACGTGCAAGAATGGAGCTCATGTGGAGAGACAAGAACATCAGTTCAGAACAAAGCTGGAGCTCCCGCAGGCACTGTTTCTATTTATTTTCTTGTATGCATGCAAGTCCTGGTCTCTTACAGCACAACTTCAGAGTAGGATCCAACCAGTAGAAACGGGATACATCAGATGATTCCTTGGCATCTCCTACAAGGTCCAGGAAACAAATAAAGTAGTAAGGAAAACCCTCAGGCAGCACGTTGGTCGCTATGAAGACTACCGACCGCAGTGAAAAAAAGGGGAAATGGGATGTTATGGTTACGTGACAAGATCATCCTTTAGGGAACAGTGCAGGAGAAAAGGACCCAAGGCAGACAGCGATAGAAGTGGGCATACAACATCCCTGAGTGGACAGAGAGGAGCTTTGCCAGGCATACAACATCACTGAGTGGACAGAGAGGAGCTTTGCCAGGCATACAACATCACTGAGTGGACAGAGAGGAGCTTTGCCGGGCATACAACATCACTGAGTGGACAGAGATGAGCTTTGTCGGGCATACAACATCACTGAGTGGACAGAGAGGAGCTTTGTCGGGCATACAACATCACTGAGTGGACAGTGAAGAGCTTTGCAGGGCATACAACATCACTGAGTGGGCAGAGAGGAGCTTTGCAGGGCATACAACATCACTGAGTGGACAGAGAGGAGCTTTGCAGGGCATACAACATCACTGAGTGGACAGAGAAGAGCTTTGCAGGGCATACAACATCACTGAGTGGACAGAGAAGAGCTTTTCAGGGCATACAACATCACTGAGTGGACAGAGAAGAGCTTTGCCGAACCTCAGGCCAGACCGCCAGAAATGGAGAATGTTGGCGATGCGTTCAGCAGTGCAGTGCCGCTCGACCAAGTCAGTTTCGGCCACTGGCAGTGACAGTGACAGTGACATTTCCCTTCAGTTATCTTAATATATGAAGAGAGATACACTTACACTTACACTGAAAATATTTTACTTTTTCATTGCCATTGTCAATACTATCCCTTTTGCAAGCGGGAAAAAATATGAACACGCATAAATAATAGATAAATACATAACAAAATTACTGCTACCACTACTAATAATATGTATAAGGCGCAAAAACGTGATGAAGTCAACTATAAGCGTACATAAATAAATAAATAAAAATTATAATATAAAAAAGTAATAGTAATAATACGGAATAATAATAATAAATACATAAATAAAAAAGACAACAATGATGATAAATAAGCAAATAAATGTAAAACATTGAGACACACATTCACACATACACCAACATATGCATAACAGATATGCACCAAACATGCAGTTTCACAGATATGAAAGCACAGTCAGATACACATAAACGTACATGAGCCCCAACACACACACACGCACACACACACACACACTACCCTGCACCTCCTCTACCCCCCTCCTCCACACACTCATTTCTAGACTACGTATCGCAGCTTCCACGGCACACACAAACACACACACACACACACACACACACACACACATATGAACACTTACATGTACAAGCACACACACATACGCCCATATTCCCCAACCCCAACCCCACACACATATATACAAAGATATATGTATATATATATATACACCCGCACGTTCCAATAATCCGTTGCTCCCACAGTGTAGGCATGCATACACACACATACCTCATCCTATACCCCCTTCCCCCCATCTTCCCCACCCTCACACACACACACACATACGCACGTGCACAGAACTCTCCTGATACTTGTGTACATTTACACCCTCGCGCATGCACAAACGCACTCAAACACACAGACCCACACATACACACACATACACACACGCACAGAGGCTGCCACTGATTGGCTGCAAGAGGGATGGGAAAAGATCTCTGATGCCAAGAACGTGGCGTCTAGTGTGTTGCTCAGTCTATTGTATTTGGAAAAGCCCACAGAGACTGTGTTCCGTTTTGAAGAAATTTGCGCAATGTTGGTTTGGAAATGATGCCGATATTTGTTTGATTTGCAAAGCATCGTGCTCTACCTTTCATGCTAGATTTACGGCTGCTCCCTCTCTCTGCTTTTATTTCTTTGAGGCGATCGATGGCCTTGTACCTGCTCTTTTTGATATTCTTTGACTTTTCTGAGGATTTCCGATTTTCCTTGACGTAGGCCGCTGGTTGTTGTTGCGTTACCAGCAAGTCTGTCAGCTAGCTCATTTCCCTTAACACCTGCATGTCCCGGGCAGTATGACCATGTGAGTTTTTTTGTCTGAAAGTTGCACATTGCCTTATGCCACTCTGGGCTTCCCATTCCATTTCAATTTTCTGTATGAGGTTCATTGAGTCGGTTAGAATCATGGCATATTGATTTCCGGGCATATGGATGGACGATAGCCACTGGAGGGCATGACAGCTTCAACTTCCATCGTTAGTCTGGAGGTTGTGACTTTGTAGGCAGCATTCTCTTCCCAAATTGTTTTTTCCATTTTGTTTCGCAGTGAATCCCCAACCGGATTGGTCTTTGGTGACTGAGCCATCTGTGTATATGATGATATCCTCTTCTTTACTGTTTTCTTCTCTGAGTAGCTTCACTTCCGCATCAGCTTTGCCCTCTGGCCATTCCCGACAATGTCTTCCTAGAGTGGGTGAAATGGCTGTGTTGAATAGATGGTTGAGGTTTTCGGGTTTTTTCTCCTATTCTTTTGTTTCTTTCAGGTCTTGTAGTCGGCGTAATAGCTGGATTGTGTCTTCTGCTTGCCCCATCCATGATCTTCCTCGTCCTAGACGGCTGCCTTTTGGTTCTTTGACTGCGTCATGCAGCGGGTTTTGAGGGTTTTCTAATGCTTTGAAGTAGGTCTTAACCTGTTTTCTCGATCTGAATCCCGTCGAATGACACAGGTGGTGGTGATTTGCTCGCAGTTCTCTTGTTGAGGGTGCACAGCAACGTTTGGGCTTTCGCTGGATTGATCGAAGATCCTGTGTCTTTGCACCACTGGGCAATATTGTTTAGTTGTTTCTGGACGGCTTTAGTTCTTTCCTGAGCATCTTTCGAAGTTTTGAAGACCAGGCCATCATCCGCAAGAGTAAGCACCCGACCTATTCCATTGTTGTTTAAGTCTGCAAGGCCCTTCGTGTAGACATTGTAGAGGACAGGAGAGAGCGAAGACCCTTGTGGCAGTCCCATGGATAGTTTAGAAGGTGCAGACATCCAATCTCCGAGGCGTAGGACGACGGTTCTTTCCTGAAGCGCTGCTGCTATCCGTCTTGTCAGTGTCAAACTTACTCCATACCTTAGTAGCAGCTCCATGAGGTGCGCAAACTGGACTTTTTTGTAGGCATCTTCAAGGTCAATTGCTACTGCTAGTGTTTCTTCTTTTCTTTGAAATCCCTCATACACCTCATATGCAAAAGCAGCTGCATTTTCCCATGTGGACTTGCCTGTTCTGTAACCACCTTGATTTGAAGGGAGAATGTGCCTGCATTCAAGATCCCTTGCAAGTTTCCTGGCTATCATGCGTTCCATGAGCTTTCCAGCAATGTTTTGCATGGTTAGGATCCGATAGCCGCTTACCTGACGATGGTCCTTTCCTGGTTTTGGTATGGGTTTTAAGAAGCTGTGTGTCCAGTCCTCCGGCACATGTCCATTGTGGAAACTGTTTTGATACAGACTGAAAAGTTTGCTTCTGTCTTCTTCCGATAGCTCCTTGATGTCCGAGTAGCGAACTTTGTTTGGGCCAGGAGCCGATTCTTTCTTGCATTTAGCTATTGCTTCGTTTAGATCATCTATTGTCAAGTCATCATCGGGTCCAGTCTGCATAAAGGTTTGGTTTAACTCCTCAACATATTTCTTTTTCTCATCTAAGTTTCTTTGATCACTCTGTTGTATGAAACGTTTGAGCAGGGTGGATCCTTTTTTTTTTCGTTTGTCTTAAGCTTGGTTCCGTCATGTCTGGGGTTGTTGTTGCGCACTTTTTCCCTTCCATGCGACGATAAAACTGCCAGAACTCTGTCAATGTTGTGTCATAACTGAGTGCCTCGCAAAACTGTTTCCACTTGTCATTTTTGGCCTCTTGGGCAATGACTTCAAACTGTTTAGTTTTTTCTTTCATTTTTGTTTCAATATCTTTGTCCGCAGAAGGTTTTGTTCTTTCTTTTTGCCAAAGTTTGACAGCCGCATGTTTTTCTATCCAAGTTCTCTCTGTGTCGGTATTCCACAATGGGGGCTGAATAGTTTGCATCTGGTTCGGTGTCGTTCTTTTCCTTCTTCTGCTCTTAATTTTTCGATGATGGTTGTCTCTTTGGTTTTATATTGAAATGGATCACGCGGTTTCATACAGGGTTTATTTGACAGTTTCTGTAGACTGAAAACTACCGGGAGGTGGTCATTGCCTTAGTGTGGAAGCGCCTCTGCGTTCATTTCTGCTCTGAATTTTGGAGATATTAGAGCGATGTCGATCACACTGTCACTGTCCCCTTGTCTTGTTCCAAGGCGAGTTGGGGATGTGGTTGTTAATGGGCTAAGAAGAATTTCCCATATCATTCCTTCAAGTGCGAGTCCTTGTGGGTTGGTGTTCTGCTGGTCCCATAACTTCGATCTTGCATTAATGTCTCCACAAATTACGACCGAGTCTCCAAATTCGTTCTCTATTTTCCTCTAAAAAGACCCAATCCTCTTTTTGTTGTGCAGGTTCCTGGGTGAACATAGGCATTGATGAGCACGATGCTTTTGTGAATTCCGTCAGGTTTTTCAAGACCCACACCCACTAGTTCACATGAGTTGCTACACCATTTCTCTAGATTTATTGTGGAAACTTTGTTTTTTAGGGTTTTGTTCAGTATGATTGCTACTCCTCTTCCTTCATTCCTTTGAAAGACTGTGAAATTCTCAAACTGTATTGGTCTGTCTGCACTTGTCCTGGTCTCTTGGAGACATAAAATGTCAAAATCATATGCCAATTTCTCAATTGTTGAGATTCTCATTTTCGCGCTGGAACAATTCCAACTGCCGATTCTAAAGAATTTCCTTGACAGCCGCTCTGCTTTTGTCATTCTGCTACCTAAGCACAATCTTTTCCCACCTCTTTTCCCACGCCTGTTTTGGGGTTTGGGAGATCTGAATTTATGTCTCGTGCTATGCAGCTGATCTCCGAGGTACACGCGAGACAGGGTTTTGTTGGTATCCATAGAAGGGTGTTCTATATGGTGAGGGAAAAAATTCGGTCGCCCTAACAGAGCCTCTTATCAGGGAAGGGCAATGGATGTCCATCTGTGTGGAGTCCGTCAGCCTGGTGTCGCCCTAAGGCCAGACTGCATACAGTTAGTGACTGTTTAACCCAACAGCCATTCATCCCATTGGTACTGTATGAAAGCCGTGGGATTGGGGATTTTAGTCAGGTTGTGGATAAGACCACATGCATTCACAGCACACCACACATTTGCACGCATATACACTTGCACTGTTAATTCAGCGCTTATCCATGCCTTACACAAGGCAAATAAAGGTCAACAATCCAATACTTTCATTAGAATGATACAGACCCTGAACTATCGGTTTTCAGACTCCTACTGCTATCGAAAATCTCCCGTGTTATTGGATCGTTCAAAACTGTTTCCTGGTTGTTATGTTCATGATCTGCCACAATATCAAAACTGTTAAAAGATATTCCTTAAATGTTTCAAACCTCTGATTTGAAGCTATTTCAACATGAATGATGGCTGTTCTGTTCAATGTTCTAAATGTTAACCGAAACAGTTTTGAATCTCTGTTGGAGTCCTTTATTTATATACTTTTTACTTTTTGTCTGAAGTCATATGTTTTTCTGTTGACTCGGTTTTGTACCTTCTAAACGTTCTCTTATATAATTTTGACATACTTTGTTCTTTTCCCTATATTTTTTTCCTTTGAAACGTCTTTAGCAGCATCATCACTGTTCTTGTCTTCTGTTCACATTCAGTATCACACCACTCATCCTGACTTTTCATTCTTTCTTCTTTCTGGAGAGACAAAGAGAGAGAGAGAGGCGGGGAGGGGGTACAGGTACAGGTACAGAGACAAAGAGAGACAGACAGAGACAGATAAAGGCTATGACAGAGATGTGGCATTTTAGGTTGAATCTGGCGAGGCTTTTTGTTTGTTTGTTTTTGTTTTGTGGAGGCCTGTGTCTGCATTGTAAGACAATGGATTTGTGTTCAATCCGTGGAGCTTGATCAGTCTTGATCTGAGATGGCTGAACTCTCCAGTACTGGACCAATGCTCTCACTGTTCCAGACCTCGCACTGAAGAAATAATTGGAGGGAGTCCAGTTCTGGTCCAAATCTCTCACTGTTCCAGACCTCAAATCCATAAATTATTGGAGGTGGACTAGAATTCTTCTCTCGACCAGTAGTTCTCCTCGGCAGTCTTGATCCCCTCTATCACATCAGTGTCTGAGAACTGACTTGAGGTCATCTCTTGTGCTTCGGTGTTCGGATCCTTGCCTGGCTGTGATAGACACAGTGAGCGCCTGATGGAATTGTGGTAAAATATGTATGGCGTGGTACTTAAAAGATACATGACGTCTAATTATTATGGCACATAATAGTCCAAGCGCCCGCTGAAAAAGCTTGTTTTGCGTCATAAAGTTTTTTTCTTTGGCGATTCTAACTGAGTTTTCATTGCTGATTTCAAATCTAATGGAGGCCAGACGCTAAACTTTGGGCATTATTGTCTAAAAGTGAAAATCCAAGATGGCCGCAATTGAATTAGAGTGAAAGATGTTGTGATGGGTATCATGCATTTAAAGACATAAAAAATGTACAAACTTAGTTAAATAGCATGCAATGAAAGAAAAGTAATCACACTTGATGAAATACACATCAAATATTCGATAAAATGGCTACTTTAGAGAAATAAAGATGGCCGCCATCTAGTTTTCATATAATGTGCTGATCCGCGAAACACTTGAAACCGTTGTATTAAAATCACTTAAACTGTTTAACAGGGAGAAAACACTGGAACACTCACCAGTGTCTGCTGCTAGTTCTCACATCAATAGTGGCTGAAGGGCGTCTGAAGACAGGTCATGTATCCTCATAGTAGGGCGGGGCAATGACAGTCATTGGATTATTGCAGGCAATTGTTCCTCTGCATTTGCAAAATGCTGTACATGTAACAGACATTTTGGTGCAGGTGCACTGTACTGTGCTGCATCCAGTTTTACAGCTGCATCTGACCAAATTGAGAATTTCATCAGGAGCTGGCAGCTGAGCATTAAGTCCAAGGGCTGGGCGGAGTGTTAACTGGTGTAGCTGCCATCCGTACTCAACAGGATCCAGATCAGGAGGAGATAGCTCCCCTGCTGCTTGCCACAGCACAGCCTGAAAATGTGCTCGTTTGATGTGGGCCTGAAAACTTGCCATTGTCGGAGGAAGGCTACTCAGTTTTGGGGGAATGTGTCTCTTTCCAGCAATCCTCTTCCTGAAAATGTTGGCTCGAACGGTGTTCAGATTGGCCCCTGACTCGTCCCCATAGAGCAGATTAGTGAACTGAAGGCATGACTCAGAGATTTCCTGGAAAGGTACAGACATCTTCCCAAGCTTCAGTTCACCAGAGAATACTTCAAGCTTCTTGAGGACTGTCATCTTTCCAATTCCAGCAAAGGAAGAAACTGTCACAACCAGTCAGTGCATGAGCTGCCAGCAGATTAGGCATTATGGTTGCATGCTGTCTGATAACGTCGTTGACGCTTATGACATTATGTGTGGATGTGCACGACTCGATGGACAGAGTCATATTTTGGGACAGTCCTTTGGTCTTCATGTGGAGATGATGTGCCAAGATGATGAGTACATCGGTGTCATCAGAAACAACCCTGATGTTCCTCTGTCCTAATGACGATTCGTTGATGACATGAAACGCCATCAGCACATCAGCTTCTTCATGATACAGAGGGTCTTGCTGAAGTCCAGACCCCATGTGTATGGGGTGTGGGTCTGGCCCAGTGATGACAACATCTGTTCCTGGTGGAGGCTGCCTGCTGCAAAGCCGATGTACGATCATTTGTATCAGTTGTTCCTTGTTGGCTGTGACTTTCAGCATGACACTTTGCTGTGGCAGAGGTGACTCTTCAGTCAGGTTGTACACACGACTAGTCCCCTTCTGACGGGCGGTTCGACAGCATGATTTTGTGCTCAGTTTGTAGTATCTGTCGAAGACCACATGTGACACTGGTGCTGCCTGAACTCGTCGCAAAATGGTGGCAACTGCGGCTGTGATGAAAGCCGAGACTTTAACTGGAGCTGCAGGCCAACGTACTGTCCACAGAATTGCACAGCCATCCAGGATGACAACAGTGGGAGGTTCTTGGTTGCGAACACCAGACAGAATCTGTATTTTGTTCTTCAGAGCAGCCTTGCTAGTTGTCCTCATGTCACCATTCTCATCAAAAAGGGCTGTAGATTGAAGAGCTAGTTCATGGGAAAACAAAGTCTCAATGGAAACGGATTCCCTGGAAGTCGCCATAATGGCAAGAACGCGTGCATATATGAACTCAGTGTCAATAGCAGTGTCCACTTTAGCATGTTTTGCAGTCACTTTCATGACTGCAGCCATGTTCTTCACTTTCTTTGTGAGCTTGAGATGGAAACTGGCAGGCCATCCGCCCTCAAACGCCTGTTGTTCTGCAGCACCAACCTCTACTGCCTCATGGACATTGACAGTTGGGTCATCAATGACACAGCCAGAAAAGACGTTGATGAGGCCTGTGTCAGGATGTTTGCTGGTGTCCAGGATGTCAATGCAGGTAGACAATGTCTCTCGAATCTTTGCTCGGTCAGCAGCATCCTCCTTGATGCGTGTGTGACGCTCTTCTTTGTGTGTGTTGACAACTGTCTGAACATCCCCTTCTTTGATTTCCTGGAGGTCGTTCAATAGCTGGGTCAGCGTACTTTGTGAAAAGGCCCAGATGGCAAGGGTGGATTCATTGAGAGTGGAGCCTATGATTCCTGAAGGCCCATGGCCATAGCGCATGTAGGTCGTCTCAATGAAGAGATCTGACCAAACTCCATTCCACAGGCCGTCTTGATGGTGCATGACATGTTCCCCAGCCATGAATCTCTTCAGGACGGCTGGATGTAGGCGCTGCATGGATCGGAGGTAGTACAGACCGTAGCGAGCATAGTTGACGTGTCCAGAGGCAAAGAAGTAGGGGAGCATCTTTTCCACAGCAAACAAGTGAAGAGTCCAGTCAGCTTCTCTCTCAGCCCGAACAAAGGCCATCATAATGAACACTGGGTCAATGAGGCACTCAACCCAAAGTCTTGCGGTTTTACTCTGGGTGCTTTTGGTCATGAGACGTTGCGTAAGTTCAGCCATGGTGTGCACGTCAGTGTTGGAGAGAATGGGTCGTAGTAACTCCTCAACAAGAAGTCTCAGTGCTCTCACATTTTGTGGGTATTTTTTCCCTGTCAACATTTGTGGGGGTGCCAAGTATGTCTTCAATGCCGCTTCCTCCCATCAGGTACCCCACAGCACCAACAAAACTCATCAGCATGTGCATACCACCAAGTCTTGGGATGAACTTCTGAAACTGTTCTTTGCCAACCCATGTGATGTGGACAAGTTCTTTGTACAACTGCTGGTCACTGGTGAATATTGTCCATTCCTGGCCAGTGAGCTGTGTCAGACATTGGGCTTCAACCATGGCTGTCTTCATGGTGTCTGGCTCAGATGGGATCATGTCCAGGAATGGGCTGTACACCACATCTGTCTTAGGTTGGGGTTGTTGTCCTGCACTGCAGGCACGTTGTGTGTTATAACCTCCATACTCGGGTCCCGCATCTTCTCCGAGTACCTGTTTGAAAAATGACAGATCTTCAGTTGCAATTCTGTTGAGAGAAACCTGTCGTGTGGCAAGAAAGACCAGAGATGGGACATGTCGCAGGCAGTGTTCTTCTGGCATAAGTGGTTTCTTGTTTCCCGTGTACCGTTGAACTGCAACATCACCAAGTGTCAGATGATCGGACTTGGTTTTTGTTTTGCTGAGACGCCTGATGGTGGGAATATCCTGTATTTCACACACCTGCTCTGACATCGTGCGACCTTCCGTGATGATGTATTTTGACGCTCAACTCTTTTGTTTTTAGTACATGGAGGTGTGTTGTGGCGAAGCATCGTCTGCTAGCGCGCGCGTTCCTTAACCAGCGGAGCCCACATATCACGAAGGGGGGAAGCAGGCCGCGCTGTGCAGATTTCTGTGCCTGTGACATCACTGCGAGAGAAGCTGATAGCATTAGCACCCCTGCACGAATCTAGGTCGACTCATCCATGAGTCGCTCGGTCATCATTCTTGCATGAGAGGGGTTGGTGTATTTCAACCAGCAGAAAAAATTATGCCCATAAGATACAAGTTGGCCCCCGACTGATATGAAGTCTAGAGACCCTGAGGAAGCAGAATCACCAAAGAAAAAAACTTTATGATGGAAAACAACGTTCTAGTACTTGTACATAGACTCGGCTCTCGGACTATAACATAACATGTACGGTTCAATGTCAAAGTGTTGGAATGACATGCTTATCTGTATTACTTTGTTATTACTGACTTCTTTCAATTATTGTTTATAGATTTGTTTATTTGTATATTTTGTCATCTGATTAGTGTTCCACGACTTCATGAATCAATTCATTCTTTTTTCCTTTTTTTTTTTTTTTAACTTGTTCACTTTTTACCTTCAATACGTGATTTTAACATTTCCAACAATTTCTCTTCACGTGTTTGGCCTCGTCGCTGTGTGGCCACAGTCCACATGTAGAGAAGAGGATTGAGAGCAGAGTTGAATGGCAACATGAAGACAACCAGGGAGCCATGGATCTTGTCTGAACCTCTGACGCCATTAGAAGTCATCACGGTCACCACGCCTATCGAGATCCAGCATATAGCATCTGTTATGGCAACCTTGAACATCAGACGAGCTGAAGTATATGTCGATCTTTTTGTGGGATCAAGTGCTATTCGATATTTTGGTATTCGCATATAGATGGCTATTTGACCAGCTGCAAACATCAAGCAAAAAACCAAGTTAATTATCACCGTAACTGTGAACCATCTGGGTTTGTGACTGTGGTTATCATGTTGAAATAAAGCCAGACGACACAGACCTGACTGGCCATGGAGACCCCAGTGTGACAGTCCAGGAAGGAAAGGCACTAACGACAACAAAGTACCAATAAACCATGCTGCTGAGCAAGCTACAGCCATTGAACCTTTACTGAATCTCCACGATCCTTTCTGGACACAAAGAACAAAGACGTGATCCAAACTGATGAACCAGAGGACCAACACTGACACTTCACTGGACAGAAAACAGAGAAAGCCGTTGACCATACACGTAATACTGTTGATCCAGGTCTGTTCAAACAGGATGTATTCTCCATGAAACATTTCGTTGGCTACTAGTGTCATGCTGACGTGATTTCCCATACAAATATTAGCCAACTGCAGATGATAAATGGCCATTACAAAACTACCTGCAAAGATTTCCTTGACTGCCCAGGAAACTGTGAAGCAAAGCAAGTTCCCTATAACAGCCGCTGTGCTAATTGCCCCAAAGAAAACTGTGTACAAATCATTTGGTATCAATGTCTTGCACGATGGCAATATAGCACTGGGTACTGAACACATCATTGTTGACTGCTTGGGAAGTAGGTTCTCACAACAAAATCTATAATCAGACGTGAAGAGCAGCTCTAAATAGTTAGATTCTCTTATCAGATCCAAAGGAAAATCATGAAGTGGATTCCCGCGTATGTCCAGTTCAGTCAAGTGTGGAATGTTCTTAAAACCTAAATATCCTATCATTTCAATTGCTGAAAAAGACACATTCAAATATTTCACATATGGTAGGTACATGTAAAGCTGAGTGCTCAACACATTCAGAAGTGTATTTGATATGTCCACTCGTCTTAGACTGTAATGAACACGCCTTGGTGACTTGCTTATTATTTGCCTGATTGGGTTATTTGCTAACTGCAGTGTCCTTATATTTGACATAAGAAAACCCGTCATATCAAGAGATTCTAGAAGATTATTGGTAAAATCAATCAACTGCAAGTTGGGAAACGTCATACCAGAATTATTCATGATGGAACAAGAGGACAGACTCAGATGAATAAGATATGTGTTTCTTAAGAAATCAGTCACTGTCATTCCGGTGTCTGTGGCGTCCATATAGCGAAGCTGAGAGAAGAGCTCAGCTCGAAAAGGCTTCCTGCACGTGAACGAGTGACCTTGACACAGACAACCTTCAGGACAGATCATGTCACACATCAATTCATCATCTCGCTGTGGGCACTGACCCCAGCCATCACACAGATGATCTCCATGCACACAGACTCTGGAAGATCGACATTGGTACAAACCAGGACATGTCACTGTCTCACAGCCTTGTTCGTCTTCTCCATAAACACAGTCAGAAAAGCCATTGCACCGTGTGTAGACAGGAAGACAATCGAGCCACTCAGCTGTGCAACGATAATGAGTGTCAGCACAAGGTTCATCAGCTTTCATCAGCTGCTGGGTAAAATAACCAGTTCCGTCTAAGCTGATGTAAAATCGCTGGAATTTCTGCACTTTTTTGACTGGAGCATAGAAGTTACTGGGATTGCAAGCATAATAAATTTCATCAGAATTGTCCAAGCAGTCTGTGTATTCATTGCGAAGCTGGTTAGCCAATATGCACTGATTATTTTTACACTGAAAGCCATAACATGAAGAATGCGTGCAAAATGCTTCGTCACTGTTATCTACACAGTCCTGTATAAAGTTACACACAATAGTATAAGTCATTGCTTTGCTGTCACCATCACATTTGAACATATCATGCTTTTGTATATCCCTTCTTCCAAACAGATCCATTGTTGTATTCAAGAATCTACTGGTGTTGTGAGGAACAAGGTATTCTGACTGGGAAGTCTTCCTTGGAGAAGTGCTGGAATCACAGGAGAAACATGTCTGAGTCACCTGACCATCAGGGCAAGAAAATAATGACTGCCACGTCTGTGTGAAGATCCTCTGATATGACCCGAAGAGCCTGGACGTGATTTCGTTTGGGAATATTTTATCTGACTGTGATTTTACCTCACACAACAGAAAGTGCAGTGCTCCATGTACAGACACCAGTAAGACTTGCATTGATTTTAGGGTAAAAGAACATAACTTTCCTCTTTTGGGGTAGGGATAAATAAAAGAGGGCCCTCTATAGACTACAGTATCGTCATGCCATATGGGAAACTTACTGTATATACCGTGTCCATCTAGATAACAACCAAACAATATTTCGAATTTGTCAACTTTCTTTGATATATGCAGAAAGTCATTTTGCTCTTTTCTCGTTTTTATTGAAGCAGGTATCCCACCAAATTTTTCGCATACTGGTGGTATTGCGAGAGTATACAAACAAGATTCCTTTACTATTCTGAAACACTTGTTATGTGAAGCCACCATGCCCTGACAGCCAGGACTGCTGAAGTGACAGAGTTCCGTTTCATCCCGTCCATCTTCACACTCTGTCTTCAGGTTACAATCTAAGTGCTCTTTAAACGTGGAGTAGTGACTAACAGAACAATTGAACAGATCACTGTATAAAACTTGGGGCATGCTATATTCAGAAAGAAGAGAAAAATAAAGTTGTACACTATATTGCATATAGATCTTAAAAGCTGATGTATGGAGAACTGTTGCTGAATCAGTATACCCAATGATTGAATATTCACATTTGGTACGTGTCACATTTGACTTATACACAAGATAAAATTGCGAATCAAAATCTGTTGTCTGCTTTACACTAACCAGAAAAATGTAATCAGCAGGTGCCTTCACTTCAGTTGATAATCTTCCCACGGTTTTAGCTAAAAATGCTTGTGTTATATATCCAAAGTGTTCTGAAATATATTTCATGAACAGATCATGATCTTTAACTACTTTAAAATTGTGTTTGATTCGGGGATTGTTACTATTACAGATAAACATGTGGTTTGTGCGCGATTCAAGATACATCTCCTCAAGAGAGTGATGATCACACATCACCTTCTTTATTGTCGCTGAGTCAGATATCACTGTTCTCCAGTACATGGTTTCACACCAGTATTCCAGTCGAAGATGATGAAGACGTACATACATACCCTTTGGCACCTCCACGTGCATTTTACAGAAAGAAGTGGAATCACCACACACCCCGTACACCACACCCTTGTGTGCTGTATTCTCTGGCAAGTTGTTCTCACAGTCTGATACATTCACCTGCAGAATAGTAGTGTTGGTGACGTTGTGGTCAACGAAGAATTGTACACCAGGACAGAGTACACTGATCATCGGTAGACCTGCAGTATTTCTCATGCGGATGTTGTTCACGTGCTTCTGAGCAGCAGCAATATTAACACGGCCAAACTGAATATGTTTGTTGTGCATCAACCCGCGAACTACCATGAACAAGACGAAATAGTAAAAGATATGTGAGACTGTGAGCTGTCTTGAAGGAATGATTTGATTCATTTTGAATCTTTACCTGCTACTTCATTTAGATGCGATTTACGTTTAAGCGGCACATCTTTGAGATGTTTAAAGTATCATAGCACAATTTGTAATGGAATGAGTGGCCAGCTAGAAGGCCAATTTCAATTTGTTTATGGATCGAATGGAGGTGCTGAAGATGCCATCGTTTGACAAATTTTTCCGCATGGCATACTAACTACTCATATTCTTACGTTTGGATAAAATATTTTCTAATTGTTCACAAGAGAGTTTCAAAGTCCGCCCGTCATACTGCCAACGAACGCTACGTTTAAAAAAAAAATCCCTCACTTCTCATATTTCCTGCTTGTACCAAAGAAATATGCATATGGGATGGCATTTCCTGGTCACTTGCAGTACGATCATGCATTTCAACAATATTTTAGACATACTGACATTTTAATCAGTTGGTTCTGAATACAAAACAAAAAATATATAAATCTACTCAAAACAACCTATCACACATTATCATCCAAAAGTACAAATTGGAAATAAAAGTATCTCTTCTGAATGACAATGCTAATGATATTCATGAAGAGAAAAACGGTGGAAATTGAATCTATGAAGAAGATTTAGAAATATGAATGTCAGTAAAGAGGTCTTTGCTTTTTTCGGCAGGGATCAGAAAAACAATAGAAAACAATGCTGTCAAAAGCAGCACACATCTATTTATTTCAGTACTGTATTACATTTACGTTGCCGCAAGTGCTTTCAAGATAAATCATTTTCACTCGGAATCCTGACAGTTCATCTTCCCCATTTATTTTGAACAAAGAACTTGAATGAAAGGGAAGAAATGCAGTTCACATAAATCAAAAGCAACTACACCACCACTGCCTAGAAATAGGGGCAAGCAGAAGTGGTGTTGTTGCTAAATATGCACGTGTGTGTGTGTGTGTGTGGGTGTGTGAGAGAGAGTCAGTGTGTGTGTGTGTGTGTGTGTGTGTGTGTGTGTGTGTGTGTGTGTGTGTGTGTGTGTACCTGTGGTCTTGTGTGTGTATGTTTGTGTGTGTGTGTGTGTGCATGTGCGTGTGAGTGTGTGTGTATGTGTGTGTGTACATGTGTGTGCGTGTGTGTGCGTGTGAGCATGTGTATGTCTGTGGTCTTGTGTGTGTGAGGGGTATGAACATAACAACATTTTCTAATATATATATATATTTCTACATAAAGGGCATTTCATCATATTCACATTGTGTTTTTATTTGTATTTGAAACTATGTACGGCAATATCAGCAATTCCAAATCGAAATCGTGTTAGTATATATCTTACATATCTATTTTGATCAATCATAAGGTAAGGTTCTATGTTATGATTGGTTTTGAATTTTCTGTACTCTATCATTAATGTGACTTTTCCACTTTTGCCAAGCACAATCGACAAGTCTTTGTTTAAACAACTTTATAAAAGAGTAAACACAACCCACCCCCTGATTTTCCCTTACGAGAAAGAAACAATACATTGCTGGTGTATCACAAACCTTAGAAGCCCAGTTTGTTTTTCCTTTGCTAGCTAAACCTAAAAGCATTTTGTAGGCCTTGAAAGGTTGTCTGTGTTCTTCCATTTGTGTCAGTTTCAAGCAATATCGAATAACAGATATGCCTGGGTTAACAGTTAATGGAAACCTGTTTAATTCGCCATAACTAAGATCGTTTGGTGTTTGTGTGCCGACTCCTAGGTATTTGTTCAAGAAAAATAGATGAACACTCGCTATTGCAGTAGAGGCTTTATCCATACCCCATATTTCTGCACCATAAAGCAGAACGGGCTGCACCTGGGCATCAAATAATTTAATGATATATTTATAGAATTAGAATTTAATTTATACAGCTTACACATAATACTAAACGGAGCTCTTTTACCCCTTCTGGCCAAATCCTGACATGCATAACTAAAACTCAGTTTGGTAGAGAACAATATTCCTAAACAACGGTACGAATTTACAGCTGGCATCGTAATCGTTTTATAAAACCATCTCTCTGTACCAGCTAGATATCCACCTTTCCTGAAAACTACAATGCTACTCTTTTCCATATTAATTGTAAGTTGTAGCTGAGATGTGGCGTTGTAAAGATAATTTAATTGTGCCTGTAGGCCAATCACAGTTTCTGATAGTAACGCAATGTCATCAGCAAACACAAGAATAAACAATTCAATCATATCATAACTTACATTTGCACCATGCCTTCGTTTATGGATTATCTTTTGAGCTAACCCATTAATTAATAAAAAGAACAGGGCTACACACATCACCTTGTTTTACGCCATTAGTACAATTGATATAACCCGTGAATCGTGTTCCAACCCTAATCCTAGCCTTAACGATATTGTACATACCTTTTATACATCGAAATAATTTTCCTTTAATACTATTTTTCAACAATATGGGCCAAAGAAGTTTCCGTGATATAGAACTGAACGCCTCAAAATCTATAAAAGCAACAAACAATTTTCGATCAGATATGAATTACTTGAGAATAAATGCTAACAGTGTGAACATATGATCAACTGTGGAATAATTCTTTTTGAATCCTAGTCAACCACTACATCATTAGCGTTTTTAAAGAGTTCACCGATCACACCATCAGATCCTGCTGCCTTACCACATTTTAACTTTTTAAAATTTTGTATAGAAATCATCACGTCCTCTTTGGATATAGGACGATTCAATACATAACAATAACCAAACTCATCAAGAACATAATCAACATCACATTCTTTCATGTTGAATACAACATTATGACTGTCACTATCTGAAGACATAGTCACATTTTCATTAGAGATGTTTTCATTTTCCAGGACATTCTAAAAATGATGAAACCATTCTTCCACAGATATCTCAGAAACATGACATTTCGTTTTACTAGAGACATTTCTCATATTTTGCCAGAATTCCCTTTGATTGTGTACAGAAAGAATAAGCCTGTCTAAAACTGCATTATTATACTGTTTTCTTTTTCTGTTAACTAAATGTCTGTATTCTCTCCTCACTTTAAAAAAAAAAAACCCAACTCACTCCTATGCTCTTTCTTCTTCGATTTACCTGCTATTCTAAACAGTCTCCTGACAGATCGTCTTGTGACTTTACATTCATCATCAAACAATGGATCTGTTTTCCTCTAATGTGCAAAAGATCTATTTTTCACATATTCAGCTTGTTTCTTTACACAATTATTAGATACATTGAGAGCGTGATTTACAACAAGATCAATTAACTGTGTGGCGTAAGACAATGGTTCTTTTGTTTCTGAGGACTTCATATTGTCATGGTATATATGCACATGTTCAGTGTTCGAGACAAACTTTTTGAGAAATGTGTGCTCATGGGGAACGTTATCCTAATTCGTTTTAGTTTTTGAAAGAAAATATAACTCTAAAGGCTGATGATCAGACTCTGTTCACTCAGCCATATTAGAATGAGAAGTTGTTTGTATTTCATTAAATAAATCTTCAGACAACAGAAAATAATCATTCACACTACAACCTGAGTCAAGAGATGTATGTGTAGCGACCCTGTAGGTCGCCATGACATACTCCATTTAGAATAAATAAACCATATGAAACACACATATTCAAAATCAATTTACCATACGAGTAAAGTTCAGAGTCTTCTGAGTGTCTTATCAAATGAAAATTGCCATTGTCTTTTGAAAAGGAGCAACTGTCAAATTGGGTATTTAATATAGGAAAGCTGTTTGATGTTCTACCATTCAGGTCCCCATATATGCTCACATCACATTTATCTTCAGTCATTAATAATTCAGTTAACACATCTTCAACACACATTATCCCACTGTCAATTCCAAAGTTAGCATAATATGGAGAATTCATAGGAGGAACATATACACACATATAAATTATACTGTTTTCAGAGCCAAACAACTTTTTGTCGCCAGAGTAAAAAACATAAGATATTATCTGCGTCGCATGTATGTTCTTTAAGAAAGGGGACAAACACACTTCTTATCAAACAAACCACACCCCCTGACCTCCGTTCCTGCTGAGTT
The DNA here is from genome assembly GCF_041734735.1 of Babylonia areolata. Classification (NCBI taxonomy): domain Eukaryota; kingdom Metazoa; phylum Mollusca; class Gastropoda; order Neogastropoda; family Buccinidae; genus Babylonia; species Babylonia areolata. Next base: position 34,167,548 of record NC_134893.1, on the reverse strand, counting down.
TGTTTGACTGCTGGTTTACAGAATACAGTGTGACTTGGGAAGAAACGGGAATCTAGATCTTCGGTGAAAGTTTCAACAAGACAAATAAAGTCAAAAGTTGAAATATAGTCAAGAAAATGTTTATCATAAAGTTTGTTCAAAAGCCCACATACATTCCAGTGCAGAAAATGTAAAGGTGTATCAACAATGCCAACACTAGAATGATCAACAGTACAAGAAAGATCTGTTGCGTCCATACACATCTGTTCCTCGCTCATGCCTCCATCCTCGCCAATACTTTCAACCCCTCTCACACTTTCATTCAATACCTTGTTGATTTTGTCCTGCACAGAAAATGCATTGTTCTCCACCATATCCATGTTAAATCCATTTGCCTGCACTGCTTGTGAAGGAACATTTTTTTCCCATTAGTTGTGACACAGTTAACACACATCTCCGTCTTCAGTGTCACCCGTATGCCACGTGAAGGTCAGCGCGGTGTTAAACTGCGTTACCCTTTGAAAACTATCAGAGAGGCATAATTCATGTGCATGTACAGAATTACTTGCATTAACGTTGGGCAGGCCAAATCCCTATTTGACCGGTTTGAGCTGATCATTCTCATCGAGAACAAACTTTTGGCCGTTGATGAGAAAGTGGTCAAATATGACTGTGGCTCGTTTTCGATTTGCTCTCACGACTTTTAAGTGGGGCGTAAGACGCTTCCTGATGTCGCATACTCTGGGAGAAATCTTCCCCAAGAAAAATAGAGATAGATCTTTCAATTTTTTTTTCTTTCAGTATAAGTTCTTTATCTTTGTAAAAAATTACATCCAACTATGATTGGGTAGATTTCTCTACCACCCAAGCAATGTATTCTGTCAAACTTTATGTCTTTTGTAATTTCTAGTTTGTCAGTAATGATGTCACGCAGTCGATCTTCACAGTCACTTTTTGTTTCATTTTCACATTTCGGTACACCATAGAATATCAGGTTGTTTCTCTTAGATCTTCCTTCAAGATCAACAGTCTTAGCTTCTAATTTTTCATGTTTCTCTTTCAGTTGTTTGTTTTCAGTTTTTAATGAGTCATATTCTACAGTTAGTTTTTTTGATTGCGCCAGTCATTTCCTGCACTTCTTTTTTCAGACCACCAACATAGTCTTTAACATTTTTTATGTCATCCGACATGCTGTCAATCTCTGAGTCGAACTTCGTCATGAAACCCATGAAGTCCTCCAGCATCAGTGCCTTGGTTCCTCCCTCAGCTGAAGTCGGAGCGGTCGTCGACGGGTCGTTGGTGGGGAGTGAGGAAAGTGTGAAAAGGTCTGTGCTGTTACGACGTGCGCCGCTGTCACTGGTCAACCGTGACTGTCTCAGGAAGCTGCTTGACTTGGGAGCGGGGTTAGATTCCACATCGCCACAGCAAAGAAGAAGGTCGCTGAAGCAGAAAACGGCCAGGACCAAACCTACCATGACACCGGTCGGCCGTGTGCACACTGTCAAAACACGGACTGTCATGGCTAGCCTATTTTTTTTGCACGTTTGGACATGGAGTTTATGAAAACGGAGACAAACACTTCGCACTTGACTCTAAAATCAAGTGACTCCTGAGGCGTTGTTGCACTGAAAATTTTAATAATATTCCGGATGAAGATACCAGGTAGATAACGAGTAATTAACAAAAATACATGAATTAACTGCAGAGGTTTTCCAAACGTGACTTGTCCACCTGGCTGAACAATGCTCAGACACACACAAACACACACACACACACACACACACAGACACACACACACACACACACACACAGAGAAAGAGAGAGAGAGAGAGAGAGAGAGAGAGAGAGCAATACTGGGTTAGAATGGTGCCTAAATGACTACACTATAGTGACGAGGAACAAACAGAGTTTATAGCGCTGAACGAGAGGATGAATGTCTTGACCCTAGCGCTATTTCTACGAGCGTAGATCACAGACATGCCGCACACCATGGTGTACGTTGGTCGTTGGGTGTACTAGCAATCTGTGGTAGATCTCGATGGAGAAATTCAGTTTGTTGGCACCCACAGTCCGCTGTAGGCAGCTGCTAGAGAAAGACGTCTTTGATTGAGACAGATATCTGCCTCGAACAACAGGCTATTGATCGACGTACCTTCCTGCTTCTGTTCCCACACAGCAGAACAATTATCTACCTGTCTGTTTTCAGTTCAATGGTTTTCTTTCTCTTCTCCAATATCAGTCTATAGTGTATGTATATTGTCGAACAGACATAGTATTTTGAGGGGTATGGGGGAGCGGATGGGGTGTAAAATGTAAATCATCGGCTCCTCAGTTTCTTCTTCCATCATCAGGTCATTTGTCACAACAACGCTGGTAGCATCTTCAGTTGTCATTCAGATTTAGTAATGTACAGGCAAAGCAGGAAAGGGTATGAAACAAGCCAGTGTGTTTTATCACAAGGTCATTAGTTATGAATCCTTGTTGAGCCTCTGTGCTGTGACAAAGAATATTCTTATGTCAGCTAGAAACGATTTCCCACCGTGTACCATTAATGTGAGCACAGGCTATAAATCATGGACACATTTATTCTTCCCATTACAGCAAGAACGGGCACATTGCAAGAGGACAGAACCAGATTCATGTTTTTTTTGTTTTTTTTTGTTGTTGTTTTTTCTGCTTTCAAGTGATGTAGGTTCTCCAGTGCTAGAAAGAAGTTTGACCTTTTAAGTCTCTGCGCACCTTGAAGAAACTATTCCATGTATTCATAATCCTAATGTGAAAAAACCCGCTATTGTGGTTAAAACTGCATCCTCAGTGATGTGGTTTTCATTTTGTACGCTTTCCATGTCATACTGTCCAGTCAATTAAACATGTTCACAGAATTGATAAGAGAGCTTCCAATGTTTATGTGGATACGCAAATCATGCGGTTCTATCGTGCTTCCTTTTTCGACACTCCAAACCACATGTTTGGAAGGTCTGATTGATCCATTCTCAATGGTGTGGATAATTAACAACAGCAACAATGCACATACTTTTTACTTATGCATATCGCTCCAGGTGGAGCATAGACCATCGGCGATCCCTCGCCATCACAGTCTGTTCTGGGCTGTTCTGGCCATTCCAGTCCAGTTGGTCCCTTGCTGCTTCAGCTCTGCCTTGGTGCTCGCCTCCAGCTGTTGCGAGGCCAGCCTCTCTTCCTCTTTCCCTGCGGGTTCCAGGTCAGGGCTTGATGTGTGATGCTGGACTCTGGCTTCCTGAGGGTGTGTCCGATCCAGACCCACTTCCTCCACAGTATCTGCTTGGCCACTGGTTTCTGTCCCACTCGCTCCCACAGATCTTCGTTTCGGATCTTCTCCTGCCATCGGATTTTGTAGATGCGCCTCAGACAGGTGTTGAAGAATGTCTGAATCTTCTGCTGCATCGTCTGTGTTGTCCGCCATGTCTCGCATCCATAGAGCAGAACTGACTTCACATTGGAGTTGAAGATGCGGAATTTGGTTTTCATTCTAATTGCTCCATATGCCCAGATGTTCTTTAGCATGAAGAAAGCTGTTCTTGCCTTGCCGATTCTGGCTGTGACGTCTCAGTCCGTGTTTCCCTGTCGGTCAACCACGCTTCCCAAGTAGACGAAAGACTCCACCTCCCTGATGGCCTCTCCACCGACTGTGACTGGTGTGTTGGCAGTGGTGTTGATCTTCATCAGCTCGGTCTTCTTGTTGTTGATCTTGAGCCCTGTCCTGCCTACGTGGTCTCCAGGCGAGTGGTCTTGTCCTGCATCTGGCTGTGGTTGTGTGACAGGAGCGCCAGGTCGTCAGCGAAGTCGAGATCATCCAGGTGTGTCCAGAGTGTCCACTGTATACCGTTGTTCCTGCCTGTTGTAGTGGTCTTCATGATCCAGTCGATGACCAGGAGGAAGAGGAACGGTGACAGCAGGCACCCCTGACGAACTCTGGTCTTCACCTCGAAACTTTCGGACAGCTGGCCTGCGTGGGCAATCCTGCAGCTCATGTCCTGGTAGGTGCACCAGATGAGGGAGATGATCTTCTCTGGGACTCCATAGTGCCTCAGCAGCTTCCACAGCGTCTTTCTGTCTACACTGTCAAAGGCCTTCTCATAATCTATGAAGTTGATGTAGAGGGGGGAGTTCCACTCCAGTGACTGCTCCACGATGATGTGCAGGATGGCGATCTGGTCGGTACAGGATTTGTTCCGCTGGAAGCCTGCCTGCTGGTCTCGGAGCTTGGGGTCGACGGCCTCTTTCTTCCTTTCCAGTAGAACCCTCTTGAGAACCTTGCCTGCCGTTGAGAGGAGCATGATCCCTCGGTAGTTGCTGCAGTCCCTGAGGTCTCCTTTCTTCGGCAGATTGATGATGATTCCTTTTTTTCACTGGGCCGGTACCTCCTCCTTCTCCCAGATCTTGCCAAAGAAGAGGCTGTATAGCATGTTGACAGCTGTTTCCATGTCTGCTTTGATGGCTTCTGCTGGTATCTCGTCCGGCCCTGCCGCCTTCCCATTTCTCAGAGTCATGATGGCCTTGATCTCTCCCTTTGAGGATTTGTCACAGCTGATGGGCAGTTCTGTCTCTGCGGGTGGGGTATCTGGTGGTGCGTGTGTGTGTGTGTGTGTGACCTTATCTGCAAGGGCACAGCCCTTCAACGACACTATGCTGGGTCGTAAAAGTTACATACCAAATCCTCACTCACTCCTGACAACAACAACAATTCACATTTTGTCCCCTGCAAAAATCCATGCAGTGGTGACAATACATACTGCCATAGGGCATACAAGTACTGAAAGAAAAACAATCTTGAAGGCACAGGCCCATCCACACCCACACATACATAACAAAACAAAACATAGGCATGCACACATAAGCGCGCGCGCGCACACACACACACACACACACACACACACACACATATTGTCAAACTAAATGGTAACCGAAAATCAGAGGCGGAGACGAAGTTTGATCAGTAGCAGTCGACAATTATCAGATAACATATGAAAGTCTTTGTCCAGCTGTGGTCAGGAAAGCAGCACATACAGGTCAACTGTGATAGACATGGGAACTGGAAGGTCAGCTCTCTTGTTTATTCTTTTAAAGTTCTAGCTTGGCTAATCTGAAAACCAGAAATGTTCCACCCACATATGTGTAAACAATTAGATTACATAACCATGTTGTTGTTTTTATGAAAAAAAGAATCCAAATAAGGAAAATGAACGTGATTGTACATTTGATGTCAATAAACAGGCTTGATGATAAAAACAACAACAGAACCAGTTAAGGCAGTGTTTGATTAGTGTGTAGGGATGTCTTTCCAGTTTTGGAGAAAAGGCCTTACACTCTTTATGAGGTAGGACAGGGAGTATGGGAAAAAGGAAAATATAAAGGTAGAGACAGAAGTGATTAAGACGATAGGGAGTGGCTTGGAAGGAGGGAGGGAAGAGGAGAAAATGCACATGCATAAAACTATGCAAGTGTGCTGAGTGCAGCAACAGTAGAGAAAGCAAGAAAGATTTGTACGCTTTTCATGTCATACTGTCCAGTAAAATAAACGTGTTCACAGAATTGATAAGAGGGCTTCCAGTGTTTATTTATATGGATGTAATAAAAAGAAAAAACAATCTTGAAGACACAGCCCCATCCACGCCCCCACTCATACACACACACACACACACACACCAGACTGGATGGTCATCGAAAATCAGAGGTGGACATGAAGAACTGGCGCCTCAGAATTTGACCAGTGGCAGTCGACAATTATCTGATAACATATGATAGTCGTTGTGCAGCTGTGGTCAGGAAAGGAGCGCACACAGGTCAACTGTGATAGATGTGGGAACTGGAAGGTGAGCTCTCTTGTTTATTCTTTTAAAGTTCTAGCTTGGCTAAGGAATAATGTGAATACCAGATATATTCCACCCACATGTGTGTAAACAGTTAGATTACATAACCATGTTTTTTTTCAGAAACAAAATCTAAATACGGAAAATGAACGTGATTGTTTACCACATTGTACATTTGAAGTCAATAAACAGGCTTTATGAAAAAAAACAACAGAACCAGTTAAGGTAGTGTTTGATTAGTGTGTAGGGATGTCTTTCCAGTTCTGGAGAAAAGGCCTTTCACTCTTTATGAGGTAGGACAGGGAGTATGGGAAAAAGGAAAATATAAAGGTAGAGACAGAAGTGATTAAGACGATATGGAGTGGCTTGAAAGGAGAGAGGGAAGAGGAGAAAATCCACATGCATAAAACTATGCAAGCGTGCTGAGTGCAGCAACAGTAGAGAAAGCAAGAGAGATTATTTACACATGCTACTGAAACGTACTCGAAGATCAAGTTGCATTTTCACGTATGGGGCAGGCTTTATTGTCTTGAGTTTATGCGTTTTTCCTGGAAAATTGATAAATGTGTTTTAAGAAATAGTTACATGCTCCTGTATTCCTGTTGTGTCCTTTGAGCATTGTACCAGTCGACGCGTGACCAACGGCAGGATGTAGCAGGAATATTCCTGTGACTTAAGAGACGCTATAACGTGATGTGGACAAGGACTCAACAATGAAAGCAACAAAGCCTGAGAGGAGGAGACTCTAATGCTTATACAAAAAAAAAAAAAAGAAAAAAAAAAGGAAAGATTTTATTGATCAACATCAGAGTGATAGTAAAGGTCCATTCCATGATTTGATCAATGTTTTAGATGAGCATTTATATCCAGTTACTTGTAGACATAATCACGATAATCGTCGACCAAACAACTATGGGTTGATTGACTTCTGTAAATCATCTTCATTGTGTATTCTTAATGGAAGACCAGGGAGAGATGACGGAATCGGAATGTTCAGCAGTAATGGCTGTACTGTGGTTGACCACATGACTGGATCCCCCTTTTTGTTAACAAAAATAAAAGATTTTATTATTTCCCAATTTGATGCTTTATTATCTGACGTACACAGCCCGTTGTGTATCTTGTATATAGATGACACAATTTTAATTTTGGAGACGAAAGAAGGGTTACAACAGTCCCTCAATGTTTTTCACAAATATTGTTTAAAATAGAAACTAGTGGTTAATGTAAAGATAACTAAAGTGATGATATCTAATTCTACAAACAAGCTAAAGCCTGTTTTTAAGTTTGGTGATGCTTGTTTGGATGTTGTCGATTCTTTTAAATATCTTTGTATCGAATTTAGTAGAAACGGAACGATTTACATTTTACAGAACTAAAAAGAATTATTAATGAACAGGCTCAAAAAGCTTTCTTTACTTCAGTCAGCCAAAAAATCAAGTTTTACCTTTACATATCGTTCTGGACATGTACCAGGCTATGATTGTTCCTGTTTTGTTTATGGTGCAGAAATATGGGGTTATGAAAATATATAGACATATTTGAAAAAATAAAATTGAATTTTTTGAAACGCTTGTTCAAACTGAACAGAAATACTATGACCCAAATTGTTTATGGAGAAACTGGCATTTATCCAATTAGTGTGTTAGTGAAAAAGAGATTAGTTCAATTTCGGACCAGTTTAGTGATATCAAACACAGAAAAATAATCTGAGAACATATATTTGATTTTACTTGATTTATATCGAAATGGTATTTTATTCTTCAAAATGGATGAGTTATATCAAACAAATTTTAATAGAAACAGGGTATGACTGTTTGGGATGCTCAATTCTTCTCAGAGAAGGAATCTTTCTGCAAGAATGTCAACATTGCTTAGAGAGATTTTTTTTTCAAAATCTATGGATACATGCTCTAGAGGCGAGTAGTAAATGTTTGTTTTATCGAAATTTCAAAAGTCGATTTAGTAGAGAAAAATATATAAATCAAATGCCTGATAATTACGTTATCAGCTTCTTCAGATTTCGAAGTAGTAATAATAAGCTGGAAATAGAAACAGGGAGACACAATGGCATACCACAAGAGTTACAGCTAAAAAAAAATATGTGTCTCCAAAATCGTTTTTTTAAATAAATTTTTATAATATGCTCAAAGGAGGCAAAAAAAGTCATTTTAGCTGTAAGTAAGATGTTTAGATTTGCAAATGTTGCGTAGCTACACTTTTGGAGTTGAAAGTGTTTTCTCAACTTTTATGTGACATTGTTGTGTATTTGGAAATGTTTGTTATGGGCATGAAAACATTATTTTGCAGTAATCCTCCATACTCCAGCATGAGTGTAAGGATAATTGAAAGTTTAAACTTGAAACTTGTGAGTGTGTGTGTGTGTGTGTGTGTGTGTGTGCGTGCGTGTTTGTGTTTATGTTTATGTGTGTGTGTGTGAGAGTGTTTAGTCTATTTTAACTGTTCAGTGATATTAGACGAGGAAAAAAAGGGGGTGGGTGGGGGATGGGAGATGAGGAGTGGGGTACATGAGAAGAGGTCGTAAGATGACTGTAGTATGTAGTGTGTGAGTGCGAGTGTGTGTAGTGTGTGTGTGTGTGTGTGTGTGTGTGTGTGTGAGTACCGTCACATATGTTTATGAATGACTGCTATACAAACACTTGTGATGAGTACATCTTATTGTATCACCGTACCAAGCGGCCAATATAAAGTCAGTGGTTCTCAGTTGTGGATCTCTAAGCCGAGTCCACTGATTCTTTGCGCACTGATGACTGTAGTCCTATCCGTGTGCTGTGGAAAAGCTGCAACACGACTACTGCTCCGTCACTGCCATGACAGACAAGAAAATGTTTACTGCAGACGAGGGTGACAGAGCTTGATAAGGCTGATATTGCATTCAGCCTATGTACAGATAATGTATATAATGAAACAAAAAAATGAAAAAAAACCCAAAAAAACAAAAAAACCGAGCCGAGGAATGTGTTTCGCACTTTGGGTCTTCCAAAAGGAAATCAATAACATACACAACTGAAGATGACGGGAGAGAACGACTTAGCTGAATGTGTGTTGAATGGCGTCTTGAAAGACTGGCCATATTGTTGAGGAACGAACAGAATTCACATCACTGAACGAGACAAGGAATGTCCTATCTCCAGCGCCATTTCCAAGAGTGTGAATGACAGACATGGTTCCAGGTGGGACTGAGTGGTCACTTTTTTTGGTAAGAGTGTAAAAGATGAAGTAGGGAAACACTTGTGTTCACTAACGCCTACATGTTATAGCCTATGACAGCGCTAGTTTCGACGGTATCAGCGATGCATTTTGATGGTAGGGTGGTGGTGTAAGAAAGGAAGTCAAGTCTTTGACAGGTGGATTACTTATATTCGAATGTACAAAGAATGACGAAGTCTGCAACTGACGACGTCAACTACGATGACTACAACGAAGATGACGACGACGATGATGATGACGTATATGATGCAGATGCATCATGATAGCAGACTAGACCATAAAATACGAATGATCTGTCAGACCTGACACAAAATCAAGCTGACGTTCTGTGCTGCGTGTGCTCTGTTCCGAGGTTGTGGTGCAGACTTTCTCCTGAAGACATTCTGGATTACTTATATTTGAATGTTCAAAGAATGACGAAGTCTGCAACTGACGACAACTACGATGACTACAACGAAGATGACGACGACGATGATGATGATGAAGACGTATATGATTTGATACATGATAGCAGACCAGATCATATTATACGAATGATCTGTCAGAGCTGACACAAAACCAAGCTGACGTTCTGTGCTGCGTGTGCTCTGTTCCGATGTTGTGGTGCAGACTTTCTCCTGAAGACATACTGTACTGGACTGATATTCTGTACTGCAAAAGAGGACAATAAGACTAAGAAATTGTATTGTAGGTCGGTATAGATTTAGCAGGTCTTGCTATAATGAGGGAGCTTGATTGACGATTCAGTCAGTTTGAAACATGTTGCGCGTTTGTGTTCATCACCATACAGCTACGATCAGTTTTGAGAACTGGAATGTGTACTGCAGACTGTTACTACAAACAATGGAAGCAATAACTGTATGCCAGCAAGATAACCATGTGACAGCAAATTGTGATGGTGAAATTGCAATGGTTCCTGCAACAAGGGCATAACAAGATTGACAGCCATTCTACCATTACATTCGAGGAAAGCGAATATCAATATATACCAGTCATGGAATCCTCGCAGCCCAGTGAAAACAAGGGAAGCATCTGATATTGATACCTGCACATCGCAAGCAGACGTCACTGAATGGCCAAGATGCAGCTGATACCACAGATGTCAAGAAAGCCATGCAGACCACTTTATTAGTATCCGTAACTATTTTGGTCTCCAGATGCCAAAATGGTCACGGATACCAAAACAGTGGACAATAGCTCTGCTCTTCTGTTTTCCGGATTTCCAAATAGCTAAGTAATAGACCACTGATTTGGTGTGGATACCAAAATGGTGTGATGCAATCAAAATAATATATCTTTCAAAGACAAGGGCATGAAACTAATCCTATTAATGTCTTGATGATGGGGCTCATATGTCAATTTCAAATTGACACTATAGTTCCCCATACACAGTCACACACAGGTTCGTTTGCCACTGTCTCAGCGCTGACAATCCACAGGGAACTATCAATGTGAGGCTGCCTGGATGCCACACACCAGAGAACCCAATGTAATGCTACCAAGTCACTTCAGTAGTGTTCAGAAGTGTTTGTTCTGGTTCAGTATATTCAGGGTACCATCTACTAAAACCCCTACTGACGACAACAATCGCCTTGCATAGCCAGCTGAGGATCTCTTCCAAAACCAACCACCCAAGAATCTGCTCACGCCAAAAACTGTGACAGGAAGTTACTCCAAACATGGAAGTGGGGTCAGTTGAAACTGAGGTTGCCTTTAGAGCAGGGCATGAAAGGCTACATCATCTTGAAAGATGTTCTTTTTTTTCCTCTTTTGATGATAAATGAGGATAAGAATGGCGACAATGCTGATATGGAAAGTGAATGTTTGGCCTTTTTTACATTGTGACAAGGCAGACACACTACTGCTATGTGAGGAAAACAGGCGAGGGTAACATTCTGGTCTGGAATTGTCTCTACCTCCCTTCCGACCACAAGATGTTGGCTAAGAAGGAAGGGGGTCATTTGGAGTTTCGCCACCTGAATTCTTGTATCCACTTTCAACTCTTCCTACATTTCTTTTGGATGTAGCTTTCATTTGATGGAATAGAGTGAACGACCCTTCTCCCCACTAGAGTATGAATCTCAATGGGGGAGGTGAGGTCACGTCTGACTCGCCCAACTTCACCCTAGGGGTCATTTCAGAAAAGTCTACAGAGATTCCAAAGTCTGAATAAAACGGGATAGGAAATAAAAACAACTGAACAGCAAAATGAGAGACAAGAAATTACATGAAATTAATATTTCATATGAGAAAATTGAGTGAAGAGTGGGGATTGATTCTAGCTAGCTCTACATGATGCACCCCCATCCTACTAGAAGATGGGTAGACCTCAACTACTAAATATGTGAGTGTGGGTGTCAGTCTGATTCAAGATGAAATTCCATCTCACCTTTAGCTGTAAGTAGTGGGGGTCAATTAATGTTGGGGCTAAATTTACTCGTAAAGCCAGTTCCAGCAGGAGTCAGTTCTGACTGGACAAAGTGCACACCCGGGGATTATCCCAGGCTATTCTACACAGACCCCCAGGACCAAGTGTAAAATCCAACAGGGACACACGTAGGTTGCAGCACTGCCATAAACCAAAACTGCGGCCATTGCTACAGACGCCATTCAGCAAGCAGAATGATCTGTTTTCAAAATGGAATTGTGACTTCACATCCATACCAAAGACTTCTATCATTCATTCCTCTCTTCTGAATACATTATGAAACAGCAAAACTGAAGATATGATATCAATGTATCCACGGACCCTATCTGCAACTGAGATTGACACAGATTTGCACAATATGTCGTATATTCTGTGTCTTCAGAAGACAGATGATTTCTCTCTTTTCAGACTAATTGGCAGTGAATTTGTTTTTACAAAAGTCAGCTTACATATCTAATGGCTTATCTAACTGTTTATTCTGTTAACAGATATACTGTCGGAATCCAGTAAAGACTCGGAACATCTCATTCTTGTAATGACATCACTGTCATCAGGGTTTGTTACAGTGAGACAAAATTTAAGTCACAACGATACTCCTGATATGTTGAGGACTATATCAGACCCAGGCAGCAATGCAGTCATGATCAGTTTCAAACCAGTTGTCTTCAGTCTACCGACTGTCACATTATATTGTCATTTCAGCTTGAACGATCACTCTACTGGCCATTACAAAAAAAGTAAAACTAAGATCTGGAGCAGATCTGATTTTGAATCCAGCTTTGCCCGTTTGTGCAACACTACAAAATTCAGTGTGCATGTTAAGAGCCGTGACTGTATCTCTACAAAATGCTTTCAGTTGTTCTTTTCTTTTTTTTCTGTGAGTAGAACACCTAAAAGGTTATCCACTGGTTTATGGAACTGTTCTGTGGATCATTACTCCAGTTTTCAGCACCACCTGACGTGTAACCTGAAGACGGAATGTGAAGATGGACGTGATGAAACAGGAGACTGTCCCTTCAGCAGTCCAGACTGCCAGGGTTGGGTGGCGTTATGTGATCACTGTTACAAAATCTTCGAAAACCTTGGTGGATTCGTTAGTGATGAAAGTGATCTAAATATGAGAGCTGATTCCTTTTGCAGTTTGCTGGGTGGTACATTAAGTTTTCCCAAATGTCTGTTTGACTGGTACTACACAATGAAAAAATTAACCAATAGAATTCATGTGTTGAATGACATTCTGCTTGGTTTATATCATTATGATATGTCTTTGCCTAATATGTATAGAACTTGCATCAGAAGTAATGATAGAACGGTTCTTCATCATACCTTTGAAATACCTCTCATATCCATTCGTCACTATACAATGTGCTGCGTTAATAAAGCTAGACGTCTTCATTGCATTAAGTGTTCTGTTTATGGCCAGAAGTTTTTTGGCGCCATTTGTGAAATTAGTACAAACGAGACACAGGAAACGTCAAATTCTTTGAAGACGATATCCCTGGCCAACTCTAAATTTTCCATATCCAAAAAATTGCAGTCAGTGACATTATGCCCTGACGGCCATGTGACACATACACTTCTTCTGTGTGGTTCAAGTCAGTATACTGACTGTAGGAACGATGAAACACCTTGTAATTTTTTTGGTCCGTTGTCAAGCATGTCCAGATCAAATTCATCATATCAACATGTGACTGTGATCCCCACTTTTGAATGTGGTGATGAACTCACTACACTCTCCTACAGTCTAGTGTGTGACTTCATAAACGACTGTCCAGGTAACAGCGACGAATTCTTCTGTAAATATCCTACTTGTATCAGCACATTTACATGCAAAAATGGTCAGTGTGTGTCTGTCTACAGAGTGTGTAATTCGCTGTTTGACTGTCAGGATCACTCGGACGAAACGCTCTGTAAAATAGGCCACTGCAAAAACGTAATTTTGAATTACTACAAACCCTTTCCACCTCCTGGTCTTGTTAATTTTGACAACAACATGAATTTCATTTCAACTGCTATGCATCCCAATGAATCCTGTCCTGACAGTCACTATCGCTGTCCTGGCAAGTTCAATGACTGTCTACCTGTCTACACACGATGCAATGGATTGTACGACTGTATTGACCATCAGGATGAAGGAGGTTGTGAAGATTTGAAATGCCCAGGATTGTTCAGATGCAGGCTTTCAACAATCTGTGTACATAGTGACCACCTGTGTGATGACTGGCCTCATTGTCCATTCCATGATGATGAATTAACATGTGACGTGACCTGTCCAATGGGATGTCTTTGTCAAGGCCATACCTTTTTGTGCTTTCAGCCCTTTTCTGTTGTACACTTCCCCCAGCTTCGGTCCCTGGATGTCACAGGGTCTGGCATGACACTGTCTGATGTGAATCATGCCTATCTCCTGCACCTGGTTCTAGCCCAGTGTTCTTTGACTCTGGTCCCACAGATGAATTTACCCAATTTGATGATTCTTGACCTAAGTGACAACGGACTACAACATGTCAACATGACATCAATTGTTTCTTTAGAAAATCTACGGTCATTATCCCTGTCCAGAAATCCCCTCACTTCTCTTCAAAGGGACCTCGCATCTGTCACTCAACAGAGAGCTTTAACAACTCTCGATTTGTCATATACTGCAATGACAGTGTTTGATACTGATGCCTTGGCACAATTTTCTCTTTTCCAGAAACTGAATTTAACGTTTACTTCCATTCATACGATAAGTCCAGTCGGTTTTCAGTTCACACCTCAAATTACTGAAATACATATGGAGGGTAGTCTAGTGAAGATATTTCCAGCAGATGTTTTCACAGGTCTTGACTATCTACATGTCATATCCACACAGAATTACAAATTATGTTGTAAAGAAATTCTCCCCATTAAGTTTGATGTGTCGTTCTGCTGTGCTCCTCGAGACGAACTTTCAACGTGTGAAGACTTGCTGGCATCGTGGGCATACCGTGGGTTTCTGTGGCTGGTTGCATGTTTGTCGGTCACTGGCAACATCCTCTGTTTCTGTGCACGTGTTTTTGTGAGGAGGATGACCTCTTCCAGTGGCTTCAGTACGTTTGTCACTAACCTTACAATCTCAGATTTTCTGATGGGTGTCTACATTATCTTTATTGGTGTGGCTGATGAACAGTTCGTGGTAGGTATTCCTATAACGATGACATGTGGAAAAGCAGTGTGGCCTGTAAGGTGGCTGGTTTTTTGTCATTTTTGTCCAGTGAGGTGTCAGCTCTGATCATCTGCCTAATTACATTGGATCGTTTTGTTGTCCTTCACTTTCCATTCAGTACCTTGCGGTTTGAGAGAAAATCGGCAGCTATAGCGTGTTTATTCATCTGGTTCGTTGGCGTGGTTCTTGCAGTGTTACCTTTACTTCCAGTGACATCACACTGGGAGTTCTATAGCCAGACAGGTATTTGTATTCCACTGCCAGTTACAAAAAGAGAATTTAAGGGAAGGGGATATTCATTCGGTATATTTATCATTTTCAATCTAATTCTGTTTTTAGTAATATCTGTTGGCCAGTCATTCATTTATTCATCAATACAGAAAAATGCGTTAAAAACCAACACTACCAAAGTGTTACGGGACATGACCATAGCTCAACGGTTGATCTCTGTTGCAGTTACAGATTTCATGTGCTGGTTTCCCATTGGAGTGTGTGGAATTTTAGCATTGCTTGGTACTCCCGTCCCTGACGAAGTGAATGTTGCCCTGGCTATATTGGTGTTACCCTTAAACTCCGCTGTTAACCCCTTCATGTACACATTCAATACCCTTGCTGAAAAGTGGAGGAAGTCTAACCAAGATAAACTTATGAAATGGATGGAATCTCACATGCATCACGTGGATGCTTTCTAGATGTGGTACACGTACTTATCCACGGAAGCTTAAAATGATAAAAGCCTTCAATCCATTCGCTATCTCTCTCTATCATATGTCCCTCACTGTCTCCAAGTCTTAAGTTCTCTGTGCGTGCATGCATGCGTGTGTATGTGTGTGTGTGTGTGTGTGTGTGTGTGACTCTCTGGTTTGATGTCAATGTTCGTGTCAGGCCACCAAACAAGTCATCCAGGCACACAGCAATCGCCTCAACCACATAGTTATGCATGGGGTAGGTGGGTCTAACTGCTAACAAGCCAGTCAATACAGATAACAGTTTGTACTACCATCAAGTGTAGCTCTTCTGATTTTGAAAGATTTCTCCGACTTGCTGCACCAGGAAAAGTTCAACACCTTCTTTTAAACCTTGCTTTCAACAGTGGAAATAACAGGGGTTCCTGAAGGTAAATGCAAACGTGCAATTCTAATTGCGGACGATGGGTTTAGGTACATGTGGACAATTAAAACAGAAGCAGGTCTTGAACTCATTCAACTTGGATTGGAACATCACACCAGACTGGGTTTTTTTGTTGGTTTTGATCACACACACACACACATACACACACACATACACACACACACATACACACACGCACACACACACACATGCACACACGCACGCGCGCGCGCGCGCACACACACACACACACACACGTATACCATTTTGAGAGTGTTCAGTAACTGTACATCATCGTTGACAAATTGACGCGCGTCAAAATATCTTATGGTCTAATTCCAAACTACACTATTTTGGGGATTCCTGTCAAAACTGACGTTCTGATATGTCACCAACATGCTTTCTTAAATTCTCCCAACACTGGTAATGCACATTTAACATATCTAATCAGAAAAGCTATCTTAAAATGTGTCAATGTTAAGTCCATTTTAGGATTTTGAGATTCAAGATTCAACATGGTTTATTCATTTATAAGTCAAGGCCCCTTATGAAGGGATATGTGGACATAATAGAATGGAAACACCATAATGCAGCATACATGGAAATCTTGATATAACATCAGTTCCAAATGAAAACTAGCCTAGCAACGAAACAATGCATACGAAACAGTATTCTCATGACGTAATGGTTTCTCGTTGTTTGAAAGCTTTATACGGGTATAAATAAAGGTTTCTAACAATTTCACAGGAGGTCAAAGACATTAATCAGTTCAATTTAAACATATTTCGTTGTCATCAACATTTAGGCTTCATGAATCTTTCTCTAATATTCATCAAACCTGGACAACAACGAACAAAGTGCATTTCATTTTCTGTCGAATCTTTGCATAATGGACAAATCAGGTCACTGTCATTACATGTTCTATATTGATAATGATGAACCTCTTACTCAGAAACACCTAATCTTATTATTTTTCGTTATATATTTCAGATGTGTATCCATATCTAACATCAGCTATGATTTCAAGTTGGAGACATTGCTGAAATTCATATAAAAATCAAATCTTTGACTATTTTGTATACAATCAGACAATTTCTGCCATATACAATCAATCAAACTTAGGCGAAAAGCACAAATAAACGACTGAATACTGCCAGCACCTTGGCTAAACCAAACAAGCCAAACCCGTGCTCAAATAAAAAGTGGCATTTCTTTGTTACCCAATTTACATTGCCTCTAGTATCAAACAGCATATCATAAGCTTTATGAGGTAATCTGTTCTCATCAATTTGTAATAAGTTTAACCAATAACGAATACATTTAACTGCAGCACATCGTGTCTATACACATGTGTCTGTGGACGGAAATTCTCCACTGAGCGTGGCATGAAGATCCACAGAACCCAAAAGGGTTGTATGAAGAATCTGACGAATGCTCAGCAGCGCACTGCACCAGCAGATAAGACGTCGGAAAACCAAGGCCAGGAATCAAACCACAGTGCCAAGGACACCCACGCTGATAATTCAGACGAAACAGTCGTACAAGATCTTGAAGCCAAATGCCAGAAACTAAACTTGCCACCTGCGAGTGCAAAAACGGAATGGGAAGAGTTGGACCAGAAAATAGTTTGAAAACTTGATGCGCTGATAGGAAAGAGCACCTTGGAACACAAGTTAGCCACCTACGGAGATATCATGTACGCAACCTATCGGGAAACCTATGGAGTGAAAGAACCATAGACAAGAACACCTCCTAAAAAATCCAGGCAACAACGAGAAATGGACAACATCCGAAATGCAAAACGAAAGCTCAAGAAAACGATTAAGACAGCTTCAGAATTTAAGAAGCAGGGCCTACACAAACTTTGGGAAGACCAGAAAGCAAAGCACAGTGCCCTCAGTAAAGCAGAATCAGCAAGAAGGAAAAGGCAAAAACGAAGACACAAGACTGCTTCTTCCGAGGCCCCTTTCAGTTCGCCAGGAAACTGTTCGAGCAGCCCAAATCAGGGACACTCACAGTGGACAACGAAACACTTGAAAAGCACCCTAGGAAAACGCATTCTGATCCGCAAAGCAAGAAACCACTAGATTTCAAGGGTTTGGTTCATACCAGGAAACCAGAGAAGAAGTTCAGCGATAAACCACCAACCCTTGAGGAAGTACAGAAAGTTGTCAAGAAAGCCAGGGCCAAATCATCACCAGGGCCAAACGGAATACCGTACCTGCTGTACAAGAAATATCCTGAAGTCCTGGAGTGGCTCCACAGAGTGATAAGATCAGCATGGAAGAACCTGAAGATCAGCGACCAGTGGATGATAGCTGATGGCAGGTACATCCCGAACAAGCAGAATTCAAGTATCATCAGCCAGTTAAGACCAATATTGCTCCGGAATGTCGAAGGAAAAATCTTCTTCTCTGTCATGGCTGCAAGACTGGCAAAATACCTCATAGAAAATGAGTACCTGGATGTGTCAGTCCAGAAAGGTGGCATCCCAGGAGTTCCTGGCTGTGTAGAACATGCCACAATGATTTGGGATGCAATACAAAGAGCTTCTTCTTCTTCTTCTGCGTTCAATGTTTTTTGGCTGCGTCAGACGGTCACCCCTGTCGCCACGATGTAACCCACGGTCTTCTCCAGGTCGTGGCGGTCTCCCCAAAGCTGCGCCTGTAGCTCTGTGCCCCCTGGCCAGGTTTGACACCGTAGAGCTTCATGGGTTGGGCAGTGTTGGAGGATGTGTTCAGGGGTCTGGGGTCCAGTGCCACATGGACACTCATCAGTGTGGGCGATCTTTATCCGGTGAAGGTGACTCAGTAGTCGGCAGTGGCCAGTTCTCAGTCTGAAGAGGACTGTCTGCTGGTGTCTCTGGAGCTGGTGGATTGGATCGACACCACTGTTTGCACCCAGCCTTCTCTTCCACTGATTCTGGTATCGGTTGTGGATGATGGTCCTGGCCTCTCTGTAGGTCACAGGGTGGCTGAACTGCTTCATTTTGCTGCCTGCCTTGGAGAGAGCATCGGCCTTTTCGTTCCCCGTGACCCCACAGTGAGAAGGAACCCACTGAACAGTGACAGTCGACCGTTTTGAAAGGTCATGAAGGGCTGCTTTGATGTTTGTCAGCTGCTGTTCGTTTCTGGTTGACTGGAGTCCCTGCAGGAGAGATCTGCAGTCAGTGAAGAAGGCTATCTTTGGTGGTGGGTTGACTGACGTCCTGAGGCCTTGTGCAGCATGGAGTAGTGCTGCTGTCTCCGCTCTGTAGTTCGAGGAGATTCTTCCTGTGGGGAAGGCTCCAGGGGTCAGTCTTCCATCTGTGTGCCTGATGAAGATGCCTGCTCCTCCATTCTTCACCGCTCCCTCCGAGGATCCGTCTGTGAAGACGTGCGTCCATTCGCTGGGGTTGTACCGAGTCTCAATCATCTCCAGTGTCAGAGCTTTCAGCAGGGGAGGGGCTTGGCAGTCCTTTTGGTCGATGCCAGGGACTTTTGTGATGATTGAGACTCCTTCCAGTTGGTCGGCCAGTTCCTCGAAGTCGGGGAGTGTTTCCATCTCGGCAGGGGACGAGGGCAGCAGGTCTTCATGTTGGCGGTGCAGGGCCTTGGAGAGGTGGTTGAAGCTGGTCCGCTTCAGTCTGTTCTTTGTTGGGTGCTTCAGTTTTTCGTGCATGGGGTGAGTTGGCATGCGCAGGAGCTTCTTGCTGTGGATGAAGACTTTTTCCTCTCGTCTTTCTTCGAGTGGGTGGAGGCCTGTGTGTTTCTCCATCGCCTGAACTGGAGTCGTCTTCATCCCGCCAGTGATCAGCCGTAGCCTTGCGTTCTGAACTTTGCTCAGGCGGCTTGTGTTGGTTGCTGATGCCGTGGCCCAGGCAGTGCTGCCATACTCCAGGGTTGGCCTGACAGTTCCAGTGTACACCCTCTGCAGTATGCTGCTGTTGGCACCCCAAGAGGTCCCGGCGAGTTTTTTCAGGATGGCCAGTTTTCTGGTTGCTCGTCTCTCGATGTCCTTGAGATGGGGGTTCCAAGTCAATCGCTTGTCGAGCTTCACACCCAGGTACATTGGCGTGTCATCCTGTTTCAACTGCTTTCCGTTCAGTTTGAGGTGGGAGGTTTCTGACATCGGTGACAGCGAGAAGATTGCTGAGACTGTCTTGGTGGTGTTGATGTCTACTCCCCAGGCAGAGGCCCATGTTCCCACGTGGATGAGTGCTTCCTGCATTCTGTGGCTGGCGGACATGAGGTATTCCGCAGCACTCCAGGCAGCAAAGTCATCAGCGTGGAGGGCTCTGGAGACATGCTTGGAGATCTTCTCAGCGATGTCGTCGATGAAGATGAGGAAAAGTGTAGGGGAGACGACTCCTCCTTGCTGTAGAGTGACCCGGTGGCTGGTTTTCCCGTCGAGTTTTACCCTTGCCCTGCGGTGTTGGAGGAAATCCTGGATCCAGCGGTACATCTTCCCTTCCACTTTCTTGTTGAGGAGCTTCAGGAGAAGTCCTGCCTTCCAGACCTTGTCGAAGGCCTTGGTTAGGTCCACGAAGACTGCAAGCACCTTCTTCTTTTCTTGAAAGGCAGTCTCTATCTCCTGTGCAAGGTACACCAGCTGGTCTTCAGTGCTGCGGTTTTTCCTGTAGGCTGATTGGGTATTGCTGAGCAGGTGGTTTTCTTCAAGGTGTTTCAGGAGTCGGGTGTTCACCATCCTTTCCATCACCTTGCCCAGACAACTCAGGAGGCTGATCGGTCGATAGCTGGACTTCTTAGTCTTATCCTTCTGCTTCTTTCTGATGGGGATAATGATGGCTTCTCTCCACTGGTCTGGAAGTTTCCCTGTGTCCCAGGACTGGTTGATGATCAAGAGGAGCTTCTGTCTGGCTACAGGTCCCAGGTTCTTGATCATGTCATTCGGGATGCCGTCTTTCCCAGGGGCTTTCTTTTTCTTCAGTTTCCCGATAGCTGCACTGAGTTCGGCCATGGAGAAGGCTGTCATCATGGACCGACTTGGGTTCTGCTGTTTCAGCTTCTCCTTGATCTCCCTCTGGACTTCCTGCACTCGGGCTTCAGGGAGTGTTGTGGTACTGCCCTCTCTGTAGAAGTCTGCAAGGATGTTGGCTGCCTGCTTGCCCGCGTGGTGCTTGCCGTTTTCCTCAATGACAGTTCTGCTGTGTCTGGTGCCCGTGTCTTCGTTCAGAAGCTTGGTCAGGTTCCACAACTTGCCGGTGTCCTTCTCCATGTTGAGACTGCTGGTCTTCTCATTGCAGCTCCTCTGGATCTCTGTTCTCTTCTGCTGTTGGAAGGTTTCCTTGATGCAATACAAAGAGCAAAGGCAGAGAAAAGCAAGCTTAACTCACTCCATGCCAAGAGTTTTTGCCCTTGCGAATCCCAGAAAACCCAGGGTTTGTATAGGATGGGAATAACATTCTCAAAACACACCAAGTAAACACCTAGACAATTGAAATTTAGTATATGTGTTAAGTGAATGTTGTTCCATATCTGTGCAAAAAAATTATATTATTTACTCACCAGCTTGTTGTTGATCACGGTATCCATTTTTTGTGTATTTTGTAGCATTTTTGCACCCATCAGAAAGGTATAACAAGTGTCCTTCAACAGCTTTCAAATGTTCCACATCACATCCTAACACTATTTGAGAAACTGAAGACTTTGTACATGCAATGAAGTATGAACAGATGGCGCAGAAAGTTGAAATTCATGCACACAAAAATAATATTGTCTCTACATAAAAAAAAGGGAGTTCACTGTACACAAAAACCTGATGTATTACCACTGACAATAGTCTTGTCTGGAGTGAAAAAGCTCATGGCAGGTGATGTTGAGTCCTGGGCACAGCTTCACACACAGTGGACACCAGTTGGCAGTTTGGTGTTTTGGTGTGTTGCGGCGCTTGAACAGGTCTTCACAGACCTTGCACTTGCAGTAGCTGGTCACTCATATCCACTCCAGCCATGATGGTGATGTAGTCTTGTACTGCAGCTCGCTTCTGTCTTTCATGATGGTGTCGTGTTGCCACACTGACCATGGTAGTTGGCAGCATGACTATTGTCAGCACATGAACTGGCTTTTTGTCCTGCCTTTTCAGCACAGCAACATGACCTGCAACCATACACACACACAAATGATCATGCAGGTCTGACTCTTTCTTGTTATTGTTGTTTAAATTATTTGTTTGCTTATTCCCTTGTTTATTCTAAATATTTATGTGAATGGAAGCATAATGTGGTACGTTTTTTAAATGTAGTCAAAGAAAACCACCTTAGATTTTTTTTTTTTTTTTTTTTTTTTTTTTTTTTACAATATTAAAAACAATAATGACAGTATAATCAGTATTAGTACTATTACTGTCATTTCTATAGCACCTTGCTCTACAAATAAACTCCATGTTATTGTAAAACAGAAAATAAGTAAACATATGCATGCAATCACACACACACACACACACACACACACACACACACACACACACACACACACACAGAGTTGTACACCTGAGCATGTGGCATTGTTTTCTTTCACACACACACACACACACACACACACACACACACACACAGAGATATATATTATACATACATACATACATATATATATATATATATATATATATATATATATATATATATAATACATACACACTCACCATTTTCATTTTCAGTCCAGTCACTGGTAAAAACACCAGCAAAGTCACCGTTTCCTCAGTGATTTCGTTGTCAGTGTCGGTCAGCTGGCACATGGTCAGGACTCGCTTTCCTCTCCAATGTAAACACCTTCTTCAGCGGCCGAATCTATTTCTAGTTCATCGGGATATGGTTCAAAATCACTGTCCGACGAATCAACATTATCTTCTTCAACATCGGAATCTTCAGTTCGAATCATTTCCAAAGTAGCTTCAACGCTGTGTTGCGTTTGACCTCTCCTACCGTGTCGAACACTTCGACGCGACGCCATCTTGTCAAACAACTTGCAGAGCTGACCGAAGGTATGCTTCGTTGTCGTCTGCTAACGAGCGTGTCACTGCACAACTTTCAAAATCCAAATCCGCATATGTGGACATTGGCATCCAACGCTTTGTCCGACGACATCCGCATATGCGGACAATGGCAGTGAGTGAATTAACGTGGTATCGCTGGATCTGGCAAATGCGTCAGTTCCTCCTGAGATGATCCAACTGGCTCCCGAGATGCACCATGTACCAACGAACATCAGAGAAATGCTGAAGAAGTACTTCAATGGCTTCTGAATGCGGTTCACCACTAAAGAATACATGACAGATTGGATCAATCTGGAAGTGGGGCTAGCCATGGGCTGTGCAATTTCTCCAATCCTGTTCGTGCTGGCAATGGAAGTGATCTTGAAGGCCTCAATGAAGGGAACGGATCGAGCCAACCTTGGTAACGGATACCAGATACCTCCTTTGAAAGCCTTCATGGATGACACAACAGTCCTTTCAACAAAAGAGACACCCGTGAAATATTAAAACGGCTGAACGAGCTAGTTGCCTCAGCCAGGATAAACTTCAAACCAAAGAAATCATGGAGCCTCTCACTGCGAAAAGGAAAGGTAGCTGAAACGGTCACATTCACTGTAGCCAACCAAGCCATTCCAACGGTGTCAGATGAACCAGTCAAGGAGCATCAGCTGGAGTGACATGTGGAACATGACCCCTCTGAGGATCAGCTTTATCCTTAGTGAAATGGGGGAAAGCAGAGGACCCTGCATGCCCACTCTGTCATGGCAAACAAACAGTGGATCATATCCTCAGCTGATGCACAGCAGCGTTAAGCCAAGGACGGTACACATGGAGGCACAACCAGGTGCTACAAGAAATTGCACACTGGTGAGCACTGTCCATGGAGCACCCACACCACCAAGAGTTACAATATAGTTCCTCTCTGCAGGAGGCAACAAAGTCTGGTGAGGAACAGCTGTAACATCCAAAGCATGGAATCGTGGGCTGCTGGATGGTGCCGAAGATTGGGAATGCACAGTTGACCTACCAGATGGGACGAAACACCCGGAAATCATCAGCAAGAGCGGCATGAGACATGACATAGTACTCCACTCCAAGGCAACGAAATAAGTGATTCTGATTCAGGTCACTGTGCCATACGAAAGCAGAATGGAGGAAGCCCACATCTACAAGACCGAGAAGTATGCAAGTCTAGCCAGCAGCCTGATAAAATCTGGCTTCCAGGCCAAAGTCCTTGCCATAGAGATTGGGATAAGAGGGTTTATGAGCACATCTGCCTGCAGCTTCATGACACAGCTGTCGATTTCTGGCAGAGAGAGGACAAGGGCCCTCAAAGCAATGGCTGGATCTGGTCGAAGAGCAATGAAAGTAAGCTCCATAAGGACAAAATTTCCAATCTTAAACTAGGCGTGCGATGGCTCAGTGGTTAAAACGTCTGCGTCTGCGGGGAAGGGGGGGGGGGGGGGGGGGGGGGGGGCTTCTCTGAAGAGCTTGTACTGTTCAGCTCTCCCTAGAGTTTCTGATCACATCACAAAACTGATTTTCAGATAGACTTGAGTGGTTTCACTCCCTACCCGTCAGTGTGACTTCTGTTTCTGTGTTCATGATACCTGAGAACCAGACTGAAGCATGATATCATCTGGACTGGTCCGGCACCTTCCTTTTGCCTGAACGCTACTGTATTTCGTGAAACATGCTACACTGTCTGACATATTTTGGTTCATTATTTAAGGCATTGAAAAAAAAAAACCTTGTGCAAACTTCAATTTATTGTCGGTCTGTATGCTGAATTCAAAGAAGAAATGTCAACGTAGATCTGTCATTTTCCCAACGGAATTTCGAAAGGTCACAGCTAGATTTACTAAACACGACATCAAATACATAAACAGCAAACTGCATTCAAAAAGATAATTACAAACACATATTTCTTAGAGAACGTCTCTTCTTCATCCCTTTAAATGGCACACTTTACTCGTCAGTCATCTTTCGTTGCGGCGGGGTAACCAATCTTCTTGAATGTTATTAAAGCATCAATGAACACTGACACATTTCAAATATTTCGCATATTCGAAACAAGAGAAAAAACGGATATCAAATTTCTAATGAAGTGAAAGAGGAAAAGAGAAAGAGACATGAATGAGGAACTCAGAACGTTCTTTGTTCAAGGATTAAGATTTTAGCATGGCGTATTCTTCCAATCTGTCGATCAAATCTACATCCGTTACAATAGCACACACACACACACACACACACACACACACAGATGGGGGCGGGGGAGAGATAGATAAAATTACAGGACCATCAGTCTGATCAGCCTTGCAAGCAAAATGATGCTAAAACAGTCCAGAACAGCGTAGAAGAAGTCATTGCAGAAGAACAAGCTGGGTTCCGCAGTGGGATAAATGTCACAGAACAGATTTTCAGCCTCTGTGTTCTGCGTAAAAAAATTGTCAACACCAACGAAACATCTACAACGTCTTCATCTAAGTAGGCTTCTTTTTTCGCACCGTTTCAGCGGCATAACTCCCACGCCGCTCATTCCTAGTACCCCGTTACACGGTCTGTCACAGTCCCAGTGTCGGCAGTCCGCAGGGAACAATCGATGCTAGGTCTCCAGGAGGCCACACACCAGAGGAGATCCTGCACTGCTGCTGTCACTTCGGTAGTGCCTGTTCTGATTTAACGTACTTTGGACACCACCTACTAAGCCCCCGACTGACGACAATGAATGGCTTGGTCGCGGAGCCACACTGAGTGAGCGTCTGTCCCAGAGTGGAGACCACCACAACATACACCCCCCTCCATGAATCTGCCGACACTGAAGACATTGACAGGACGCAGACAGGAGCACGGAAGTAAGGGGGGGGGGGGGGGGGGGGGGGGAGGGGATGGTATCGAAACTGAGGTCACCATGACAGCAAGGTATGAAAGGCCACGGATTTGGGACTTTTTCGTTTATATTGATGATGATGAAAAAGGAGGAGGAGGATGGAGGTCCATTTATTTTGTCTTCGTGAAAAGGCTTCCTGTCATATTGATATATTGATATCCCGGCGTCGCCAGGCCTGAGAGATACAGAAACTTGCAGCGTTGATCAGGTAATTACAGCAACACACCCAAAGACGCATCAGTGAAGAGGATGATACTCGACTGTGTGGTCCTAGTCTCCCCATTAAACCCATAACATATTGGGTATGAGCCGGCAGCGGGCCGAAAAAACCCACCTCCGATGGGATTCGAACCCGCATCTTCCCAGCCGTCAGTCCGCATCGCTAACCACTTCACCACAGCGGCTGGTTTTAAGCAGGCATTTGACCAAGTGTGGCATGATGCACTGTACTGTGGGTAACCATGAAGAAGTACAACATGGGCCAGATGCTGCCCAACACCATCCAGCAGCTGTAAGCAAAAACCAACCGTGCCGTACTTGTTCAAGGAACTGTTGGCGACCGGTTTCACCATCAGTTAGAGTCCGTCAAAGCTATCTTCTATCTCTCACACTCTTCAACATGTTCCTGGAATGCATAATGACTGGTGCCCTGAAAGGACATTCTGGCACCATCAACATCGGAGGACGCACCATCACAAATCTCCGATTTGCTTATCATATTGATGGACTGGCAGGTAGTGAGGAAGAACTGGTGAACCACTTGGACGAAACATCAATCACATTGGTAATGGATACCAATGCCGAGATGATGAAATTCATGACAAACAGTAAGGACCCAACCAAGGCCAGGATGAATGTCAGCAGACAACAGCTTAGAACAGTGAAGCATTTAAGTACCTCGGTGCCATCATCAGTAAAGAAGGGTCCACCCGAGTTGTGCAGAATGCAACAGCACGTGCAAGAATGGAGCTCATGTGGAGAGACAAGAACATCAGTTCAGAACAAAGCTGGAGCTACCGCAGGCAATGTTTCTATTTATTTTCTTGTATGCATGCAAG
Organism: Babylonia areolata; assembly: GCF_041734735.1. Lineage (NCBI taxonomy): Eukaryota > Metazoa > Mollusca > Gastropoda > Neogastropoda > Buccinidae > Babylonia > Babylonia areolata. Next base: position 34,140,844 of record NC_134893.1, on the reverse strand, counting down.
TCCTGGTCTCTTACAGCACAACTTCAGTGTAGGATCCAACCAGTAGAAACGGGATACATCAGATGATTCCTTGGCATCTCCTACAAGGTCCACGAAACAAATAAAGTAGTAAGGAAAACCCTCAGGCAGCACGTTGGTCGCTATGAAGACTACCGACCGCAGTGAAAAAAAGGGGAAATGGGATGTTATGGTTACGTGACAAGATCATCCTATAGGGAACAGTGCAGGAGACAAGGAACCAAGGCAGACAGCGATAGAAGTGGGCATACAACATCACTGAGTGGACAGAGAGGAGCTTTGCCAGGCATACAACATCACTGAGTGGACAGAGAGGAGCTTTGTCGGGCATACAACATCACTGAGTGGACAGAGAAGAGCTTTGCAGGGCATGCAACATCACTGAGTGGACAGAGAGGAGCTTTGCAGGGCATACAACATCACTGAGTGGACAGAGAAGAGCTTTGCAGGGCATACATCACTGAGTGGACAGAGAAGAGCTTTGCAGGGCATACATCACTGAGTGGACAGAGAAGAGCTTTGCCGAACCTCAGGCCAGACCGCCAGAAATGGAGAATGTTGGCGATGCGTCCAGCAGTGCAGTGCCGCTCGACCAAGTCAGGTTTCGGCCACTGGCAGTGACAGTGACAGTGACATTTCCCTTCAGTTATCTTAATACATGAAGAGAGATACACTTACACTTACACTGAAAATATTTTACTGTTTTCATTGCCATTGTCAATACTATCCCTTTTGCAAGCGGAAAAATATGAACACGACGGCAATAATGACGAAAAACAAAACAAAAACAAAAAACCCACACACACCACGAGAAATAAAACAATAGGAACAGCAAATATTAGCTGTGAAAGATTAGCACCAACATTCACACCCATACGTTTTAGAGAACGGCATGGTCATAGCCAGTGAAACTGTAACGTAACAGAGGCGTCACTGCGTTCGGCCAAATCCATGTACGCTACACCACGTCTGCCAAGCAGATGCCTGACCAGCAGCGTAACCCAACGCGCTTAGTCAGGCTTTGAGAAAAAAAAGGGTGAATAAATAATAGATAAATACATTAAAAAAAATTACTACTACCACTACTAATAATATGTATAAGGCGCAAAAACGTGATGAAGTCAACTATAAGCGTACATAAATAAATAAATAAATAATTATAATATAAAAAGCAGTAGTAATAATACGGAATAATAAATAAATAAATAAATAAATAAATAAATAAATAAAGACAACAATGATGATAAATAAGCAAATAAATGTAAAACATTGAGACACACATTCACACATACATCCACATATGCATAACTGATAGGCACCAAACATGCAGTTTCACAAATACGGAAGCACAGTCAAATACACACAAACGTACATGAGCCCCAACATACACACACACACACACACACACACACACACACACTACCCTGCACCTCCTCTACCCCCCTTATCCACACACTCATTTCTAGGCTACGTATCGCAGCTTCCACGGCACACACACACACACACACACACACACACACACACAGATGAACACTTACTTGTACAAGCACACACATATACGCCCATATTCCCCAACCCCAACCCCCCACACATATATACAAAGATATAGATATATACACACACACCCACACGTTCCAATATTCCGTTGCTCCCACAGTGTAGGCATACTTCATCCTCTACCCCCCCCTCCCCCCCCGCACCCTCCATCCACCCCACCCTCACACACACACACACACACACACACACACACATATGCACGTGCACAGAACTCTCCTGATACTTGTGTACATTTACACCCTCGCGCATGCGCAAACGCACTCAAACACACAGACCCACACATACACACAAACACACACATACACACACGCACAGAGGCTGCCACTGATTGGCCGCAAGAGGGATGGGAAAAGATCTCTGATGCCAAGAACGTGGCGTCTAGTGTGTTGCTCAGTCTATTGTATTTGGAAAAGCCCACAGAGACTGTTCCGTTTTGAAGAATTTGCGCAATGTCGGTTTGGAAATGATGCCGATATTTGTTTGATTTGCAAAGCATCGTGCTCTACCTTTCATGCTAGATTTACGGCCACTCCCTCTCTCTCTGCTTTTATTTCTTTGAGGCGATCGATGGCCTTGTACCTGCTCTTTTTGATATTCTTTGACTTTTCTGAGGATTTCCGATTTTCCTTGATGTAGGCCGCTCGTTTTTGTTGCGTTACCAGCAAGTCTGTCAGCTAGCTCATTTCCCTTAACACCTGCATGTTCCGGGCAGTATGACCATGTGAGTTTTTTAGTCTGAAAGTTACACATTGCCTTATGCCACTCTGGCCTTCCCATTCCATTTCAATTTTCTGTATGAGGTTCATTGAGTCGGTTAGAATCATGGCATGTTGGTTTCCGGGCATATGGATGGACGATAGCTACTGGAGGGCATGACAGCTTCAACTTCCATCGTTAGTCTGGAGGTTGTGACTTTGTAGGCAGCATTCTCTTCCCTAATTGTTTCTCCATTTTGTTTCGCAGTGAATCCCCAACCGGATTGGTCTTTGGTGACTGAGCCATCTGTGTATATGATGATGTCCTCTTCTTTACTGTTTTCTTCTATGAGTAGCTTCACTTCCGCATCAGTTTTGCCCTCTGGCCATTCCCGACAATGTCTTCCTAGAGTGGGTGAAATGGCTGTGTTGAATAGATGGTTGAGGTTTTTGGGGTTTTTCTCCCATTCTTTTGTTTCTTTCAGGTCTTGTAGTCGGCATACTAGCTGGATTGTGTCTTCTGCTTGCCCCATCCATGATCTTCCTCGTCCTAGACGGCTGCCTTTTGGTTCTTTGACTGCGTCATGCAGTGGGTTTTGAGGGTTTTCTAATGCTTTGAAGTAGGTCTTAACCTGTTCTAACTTGTTTCTGGCCTGCACTGAAGGAAGGTCAAGCAGGTATCGCATGGTTTCCGTGGGGGTGTCTTTTGTTGTTCCAAGGATCAGCCTCATAGCTTCATTTTGAACTCTCTAATTTTAGGAGGTTGCTTTGAGATGGTGTTGTTAGCCCAAGTCCATAGTCGATCACACTGAGGACGAGTGATTGGTATAGCAGGAAGAGGTGGCGTTGTTCAATACCTTTGGTTGCCATTGCTTTTAAGACTGAAAGGCCCTTTTTCATTTGAGAACAGTATTTTCCGTATGTTTTCTGAAGGTCAGCATCCTGTCGAAGTGTATTCCTAGGTAGCATAAGCATTCGGTTTTCTGATCTGAATGACACAGGTGGTGGTGATTTGCTCGCGGTTCTGTTGTTGAGGGTGCACAGCAACGTTTGGGCTTTCGCTGGATTGATGGAAGATCCTGTGTCTTTGCACCATTGAGCAATATTGTTTAGTTGTTTCTGGACGGCTTATAGTTCTTTCCTGACCATCTTTCGAAGTTTTGAAGACCAGGCCATCATCCGCAAGAGTAAGCACCCGACCTATTCCATTGTTGTTTAAGTCTGCAAGGCCCTTCGTGTAGACATTGTAGAGGACAGGAGAGAGCGAAGACCCTTGTGGCAGTCCCATGGATAGTTTAGAAGGTGCAGACATCCAATCTCCGAGGCGTAGGACGACGGTTCTTTCCTGAAGCGCTGCTGCTATCCATCTTGTCAGTGTCAAACTTACTCCATACCTTAGTAGCAGCTCCATGAGGTGCGCAAACTGGACTTTATTGTAGGCATCTTCAAGGTCAATTGCTACTGCTAGTGTTACTTTATTGTAGGCATCTTCAAGGTCAATTGCTACTGCTAGTGTTTCTTCTTTTCTTTGAAATCCTTCATACACCTCATATGCAAAAGCAGCTGCATTTTCCCATGTGGACTTGCCTGTTCTGTAACCACCTTGATTTGAAGGGAGAATATGCCTGTGTTCAAGATCCCTTGCAAGTTTCCTGGCTATCATGCGTTCCATGAGCTTTCCAGCAATGTTTAGCATGGTTAGGATCCGGTAGCCGCTTACCTGACGATGGTCCTTTCCTGGTTTTGGTATGGGTTTTAAGAAGCTGTGTGTCCAGTCCTCCAGCACATGTCCATTGTGGAAACTGTTTTGATACAGATTAAAAAGTTTGCTTCTGTCTTCTTCCGATAGCTCCTTGATGTCCGAGTAGCGAACTTTGTCTGAGCCATGAGCCGATTCTTTCTTGCATTTAGCTATTGCTTCGTTTAGATCATCTATTGTCAAGTCATCATCGGGTCCAGTCTGCATAAGGGTTTGGTTTAACTCCTCAACATATTTCTTATTCTCATCTAAGTTTCTTTGATCACTCTATTGTATTAAACGTTTGAGCAGGGCGGATCCTTTTTTTTTCGTTTGTCTTAAGCTTGGTTTCGTCAGTGTCTAACATGTCTGGGGTTTTCCCTTCCATGCGACGATAAAACTGCCAGAACTCTGTCAATGTCGTGTCATAACTGAGTGCCTTGCAAAACTGTTTCCACTTGTCATTTTTGGCCTCTTGAGCACTGACTTCAAACTGTTTAGTTTTTACTTTCATTTTTGTTTCAATATCTTTGTCCGGAGAAGGTTTTGTTCTTTCTTTTTGCCAAAGTTTGACAGCCGCATGTTTTTCTATCCAAGTTCTCTCTGTGTCGGTATTCCACCATGAGGGCTGAATAGTTTGCATCCGGTTCGGTGCCGTTCTTTTGCTTCTTCTGTGTCTTAATTTTTCGATGATGGTTGTCTCTTTGGTTTCATACTGAAGTGAATTACGCGGTTTCATACAGGGTTTATTTGACAATTTCTGTAGACTGAAAACTACCGGGAGGTGGTCATTGCCTTGGTGTGGAAGCGTCTCTGCATTCATTTCTGCTCTGAATTTTGGAGATGTTAGAGCGATGTTGATCACACTGTCACTGTCTCCTTGTCTTGTTCCAAGGCGAGTTGGGGATGTGGTTGTTGATGGGCTAAGAAGAATTTCCCATATCATTCCTTCAAGTGCGAGTCCTTGTGGGTTGGTGTTCCGCTGGTCCCATAACTTTGATCTTGCATTAATGTCTCCACAAATTATGACTGTCTCCAAATTCGTTCTCTATTTTCCTCTAAAAAGGCCCAATCCTCTTTTGTTGTGCAGGTTCCTGGGTGAACATAGGCATTGATGAGCACGATGCTTTTGTGAATTCCGTCAGGCTTTTCAAGACGCACACCCACTAGTTCACATGAGTTGCTACACCATTTCTCTAGATTTATTGTGGAAACTTTGTTTTTTAGGTTTTTGTTCAGTATAATTGCTACTCCTCTTCCTTCATTTCTTTGAAAGACTAAAATTTTCAGACTGTATTGGTCTGTCTGCACTTGTCCTGGTCTCTTGGAGACATAAAATGTCAAAATCATATGCCATTTTCTCAATTGTTGAGATTCTCATTTTCGCGCTGGAACAATTCCAACTGCCGATTCTAAAGAATTTCCTTGACAGCCGCTCTGCTTTTGTCATTCTGCTACCTAAACACAATCTTTTCCCATCTCTTTTGCCACGCCTGTTTCGGGGTTTGGGGGATCTGAATTTATGCCTCGTGCTATGCAGCTGATCTCCGAGGTGCACGCGAGACAGGGTTTTGTTAGTATCCATAGAAGGGTGTTCTATATGGTGAGGGAAAAAATTCGGTCGCCCTGACAGAGCCTCTTATCAGGGAAGGGCAATGGATATCCATCTGTGTGGAGTCCATCAGCCTGGTGTCGCCCTAAGGCCAGTCTGCATACAGTTAGTGACTGTTTAACCCAACAGCCATTCATCCCATTGGTACTGTCAGGTCAGGTCATTAGATCTGCTACTGGTAACCTGTAATCCAGTACAACCTGTTCAGGGTCGGGTTGCCGGCGACTAAACCGGCACTCCCACCGCTCCCTTCTGGGACTGGTGAGGCGGGTGGCTAGACACCCTTATGGAGATCCATAAAAGGGCGTTGGCTCAGGAGAGCCACCGACGGCCATCTAGCTCCACTGTGCTGTGTGCATGCCACACGCAGTTGGCCCCCGGGGTGTGTCTACCCATGCATGCGAAGTCTGGATCCGGCAGAATCTGCGGAAGAAACCTATCGGTTCAACGGAGAGGAAGGCGGTTACAGCAACGCACTGTGGAGTGCAGAGAGCAAGATGAGACACCGAAAGGATATCTTGGTCATCCACTGCATCCGTGCTCATCCTCCAGTCGTCTCGACTTAGTCTTGCCACTGGAATTGGTGGACCCGGACGAGAGAGTGAGGTCGACGTTGCGCAACTCCTCTTCACTTTAAACAAACTCATCGCGCAAGTCATCAGTCATCCAAAATGACCTTTCATCCTTCATCATTTCATCACCCCCAAGTCCTGTGGCGACAGGCGAGCGACGAAACGACAGGTGTGGGTACACTGGCAGTCGCAGTCGCAGACCTGCACACAGGCGGCTCAGGCCATAGGGTCGTTCTTCGTCGACAGGAGCAGCGATGGAGCTCGGCAGCCGTCTGAGCGTCTGAGCAGCCCTCTTTAGGAATGCACTGCTCACCTCCCTGGCATGAGGAAGGGGCTAGAAAAGGTGCCCTAAAAATTGCCTGCTCCATATCACCCTGGCCAGCATACCGCGGCTGGCGGGGACCCTACATCAGCGGTCGAAACAACAAGAAAGAAAAGAAAAAAACAAGGATCGTTCCTCTCACCACTGGTGCTTGGAACATAAGGACTCTCCTGGACAGAGATAACGCGGACAGACCCCAAAGGAGAACGGCACTAGTTGCATCCGAACTCGCCAGATACAACATTGACATCGCAGCCTTGAGTGAGACTCGGCTTGCAGGTGAAGGCGAGCTCTGTGAACGGGGATCTGGTTACACCTTCTTCTGGAGTGGACGAGGAAGCGAAGAGCGACGTGAGGCTGGCGTTGGTTTTGCAGTAAAAACAGCACTTGTCAGCAAGCTAGCTGGAATCCCAAAGGGAGTCAACGATAGGCTTATGACCATGAAACTCCCACTGGCATCTGGCCAGAAGCACCTCACCATTGTCAGTGCCTACGCCCCAACCATGACCAACCCGGATGAAGTGAAGGCGAAGTTCTACGAGGACCTTCACTCTGTCATTGCTGCTATCCCTAAAGCAGACAAGCTCATCATTCTTGGGGACTTCAATGCTAGAGTTGGCTCTGACTACATCTCCTGGGATGGAGTGATTGGAAAGCATGGTGTGGGCCACTGCAACCCAAATGGATTGCTTTTGCTTCAGACCTGTGCAGAGCACGAACTGCTGATAACCAACACAGTTTTCTGCCTCCCTACCCGTAACAGGACGTCATGGATGCACCCTCGCTCAAAGCATTGGCATCTCATCGATTATGTCATCGTCAGGAAAAGGGATAGGCAAGATGTACGTGTAACAAAGACCATGTGTGGCGCCGAGTGTTGGACAGACCATCGCCTTGTAGTCTCGAAGCTGAATATTCGAATCCAGCCCAAGAGACGCCCCCAAGGCCAGAAGGCTCCAAAACGGCTCAACATCGCTAAGCTGAAAAACATCACCATCAAACAGTCCTTTGTGGAGCTGCTGGAAGATCGTCTGGAATCCGCCTCTCTGGACAACCAGAATGTGGAGTCTGACTGGAGGACCCTGCGTGAGCTGATCTATAGTACAGCTTCAGAGACCCTGGGACCCATGTCCAGAAAGCACAAAGACTGGTTTGATGAAAACTGTGATGAAATCAAGCAGCTTCTGGATGAGAAACGCCGTCTGCATCAAGCCTACCTGAGCAACCCAAAGTCCACATCAAAAAAGGATGTGTACGATGCCATCCGCAGGACTGTTCAGCAAAAGTTACGCCAGATGCAGGATAAGTGGCTGAGTGACAAAGCTGATGAGATCCAGGGATATGCTGACAGGCACGATATGAAGAGGTTCTATGATGCCTTAAAAGAAGTCTACGGCCCCACATCCTCAGGATCATCCCCCCTCCTCAGTGCAGATGGGAATACCTTGATCACCGAGAAGGAGAAAATTCTTGAACGCTGGGCTGAGCACTTCAACAGTGTCTTAAATCGCCCTTCCTCCATAAATGATGAAGCCATAGACCGTCTCCACAAGTCCCCATCAACGAAGCACTGGACGATCCGCCAACACTTCTTGAGACCCAGAAAGCAATCCGTCTGCTATCCAGTGGCAAAGCACCTGGCTCAGACTCCATACCAGCAGAGGTCTACAAGGATGGAGGCACTGTGCTGACTGAGAAGCTCCATCAGCTGTACTCACTCATGTGGAAAGAAGAGGACGATCCCCCAGGATTTCAAAGATGCATCTATCATTCACTTGTACAGCGAAAGGGGAACCGGCAAGCTGTGATAACCATCGGGGCATTTCCTTGCTCTCCATCGCAGGCAAGATACTTGCCAGGATCCTACTAAACCGCCTCACAGCACACCTTGACCAAGGTCATTTGCCTGAGAGCCAATGTGGATTCCGGAAAGAGCGCGGAAACCACCGACATGGTGTTTGCTGCAAGGCAGCTGCAAGAGAAATGTCAGGAGCAAAATGCTGATCTGTTCTCCACCTATGTCGACCTCACTAAGGCCTTCGACACCGTGAGTAGAGAGGGACTGTGGAAGATCATGGCCAAGTACGGATGCCCTCGGAAATTTATTTCCTTGGTCAGCCAATTCCATGAAGGCATGCAGGCTCGAGTCCAGGACAAAGGCGGAAACATCTGCTCCTTTTGCTGTCACAAATGGTGTCAAGCAAGGCTGCGTCCTGGCTCCAACGCTGTTCAGCCTCATGTTCTCTGCAATGCTTACTGATGCCTTCAGAGATGGCGATGTTGGAATCGGCCTAAAGTACCGAACAGATGGTAAGTTGTTTAACCTCAGAAGGCTTCAAGCAAAAACGAAGGTCATGACAGACATCATCAGAGACTTTTTGTTTGCTGATGATTGTGCCCTCAACGCTGGATCTGAAGCTGACATGCAACTCAGCGTCGACAAGTTTGCCACTGCCAGCAGGAACTTCGGCCTTACCATCAGCACGAGGAAAACTGAAGTTCTCCATCAGCCAGCCCCAGGGAAACCCTACGTTGAGCCCAACATCACAGTCAACGGTCAGAGACTCAGTGCGGTGGAGCGGTTCACATACCTGGCAGCACACTGTCACGAAATGCGACCATCGACGATGAAGTGAACGTCAGGATTGCAAGAGCAAGTGCAACTTTTGTAGACTTAGTGCAAATGTCTGGAACAGAAGAGGCATTAGTCTTGAGACCAAGCTAAAGGTCTACAGAGCAGTAGTTCTCCCCACATACTGTACGCCTGCGAACTTGGACAGTGTACCAACGACATGCCAAGAAGCTGACCACTTCCACACAACATGCCTCAGGAAGCTACTGAACATCAAGTGGCAAGACAAGACCCCAGACACAGAGGTGCTCGCAAAAGCCACCCTTCCCAGCATCTTCACCATCCTGATGCAGTCCAGCTTCGCTGGGCTGGACACATGGCGCGCATGCCAGACCATCGGCTGCCCAAAAGGCTCTTCTATGGCGAGCTGCAACAAGGGAAGAGATCACACGGAGGTCAGAAAGAAGCGCTTCAGAGATACTCTGAAAGTCTCTCTGAAAGCGTTTGATATCAACCCTGACTCCTGGGAGGAATCTGCAGTGGACCGTGACAATGGCGTGCTGCTGTGCACAAAGGCGCCAAGTTGTGTGAGGCCAACAGGACTGCTGCAGCTGTTCAGAAGAGGCAGGCCAGAAAGTCACGGGCAAACAAGCTCCCTGACAATGGTATGCCTGTCTTTGTCTGCCCCAACTGTCAGCGAACATTTCGTGCACAGATTGGACTATTCAGCCATCTGCGCATTCACAGATAGATTCATGAGCATCCTCCCCCCCACCCCACCACCACCCTCCCCCCATCCCCAGCTGGATGACAACGATGGTCATCATCGATCTCGATGGACACACACCACCACCACTGTACGAAAGCCGTGGGATTGGGGATTTTAGTCAGGTTGTGGATAAGACCACATACCTCACAGCACACCACACATTCGCACGCATATATACTTGCACTGTTTATTTAGCGCTTATCCATGCCTTACACAAGGCAAATAAAGGTCGACAATCCAATACTTTCCATTAGAATGATACAGACCCTGAACTATTGGTTTTCAGACTCCTACTGCTATCGAAATTCACCTGTGTTATTGGATCGTTAAACAATGATTCAAAACTATTTCCTGGTTGTTATGTTCATGATCTGCCACAATATCAAAACTGTTAAAAGATATTCCTTAAATGTTTCAAACCTCCGATTTGAAGCTATTTCAACATGAATGATGGCTGTTCTGTTCAATGTTCTAATTGTTAACCGAAACAGTTTTGAATCTCTATTGGAGTCCTTTATTTATTCACTTTTTTACTTTTTGTCCGAAGTCATATGTTTTTCTGTTGACTCGGTTTTGTACCTTCTAAACGTTCTCTCATATAATTTTGACATACTTTGTTCTTTTCCTATTTTTTTTCCTTTGAAACGTCTTTAGCAGCAGCATCACTGTTCTTTTCTTCCGTTCACATTCAGTATCACACCACTCATCCTGACTTTTCATTCTTTCTTCTTTCTGGAGAGAGAGAGAGAGAGAGAGAGAGAGAGAGAGAGAGAGAGAGAGAGAACAAGAACAAGAACAAAACTTTAATCTCTAGGCCTCCGGCCCATAGAAAGAGGTCATCAGATATATTTGATTCCTCTGGTTGCACTTCACTAATGGCTCTGTTATCAGTAGTGATAACCTCGCTCTGAGTAAATAAATTCCGAAAGTGTTCAAACCATTCATTTTCTTTAATGTCTTTACATACTCCTATTTTCCTTCTTCCAGACACTACTTTGCTTCTTTCCAAAACTGTTTGCTGTCTTTGCTCAGTGATGCTAGACGTCTGGCTTTATCACGTCTATAGCTGACTTTCTTTACCTTACATAAATCCTTATATTCCTTCCGAGCTTTCACATAGGGTAATCGGTGCTTATCATCCTTGGTTTGTCTTAACATTGTTAACAATTGTCTGGCTTTGTGTTTTGCATCTTTACATTCAGCATCAAACCATGGGGCATCTCGCTGATCACTCCCAACACACACGCGCTTCCTCATACATTCACTCGCTCTCAGCAATACATTACTGAATAGTTCCAAAGCCTCATTTACACTGTAATCCAAAAGAGAAAACGCATGTACACACATAGTCTGTAAATCGTCTGAATAAAGATTTTCTCTGAAACTGTTCTCCTTTGTTTGATCCCAAGCTAATATACTAATCCATTTAATATCATTTACTTTCTCAGTACAAGCAGTGTCTTCACTTTGAGCAATTGTAAACGATACAGGGAAATAAATGAAACAACCTTCAATGAGCGTACAAAATTCATAACACACAACTCTCTGGACATTATAACATAATCTATGGTACTTCCACCTGTAGACGAGACAAATGTTAATGAATCATCAAAACCAAAATGACATAACCCGTTCAAAATAACACAATCAAATGCGGAACACATCTCTAACAAATCTTTACCAAAAGCGTTCTTTTCTCTGTCATCAGATTTTCTCTTAAACAAATCATATTCCTGAAAATACCACCAATCCCACTTGTCATTTTCGGTGCTGTCAGCTGAGGACAGAGCGTTTACACAACCAGTCCGTGCATTTAGATCTTCTATTATCATCAGATCAAATCTTTTGCCTGCTCGTGCAGATCTACAATGCACTGTTCAGAACTTCTATGCCATATCCATGTTCTGCAGTATTCCAGTATTACTGTCATATGGGTGGATGTATAGACAAATCAGGAAAACATTTTTTCGAACTTAAGTAACAATTTGTTTATTTCCAAAATCACCAAGTGTTCATATTTTACTTTGATTCTTTTCACTAACTTTGTAAATACCTTGCATACAAACACAATAGCCCCACCAGAGTTTCTGGCATTAGATGATAATTTAACTGCCTTAGCTACATATGTATCATAGTCCTTAAATGCATGGTAGTCATATTTGTCTGAATTAACAAATGTTTCGTTCAGTGCGAAAATGTCACAGCACAAAAGTGATTTTATCACATCTTTAATGTCAAGTTTCTGCAACCAACCATTGCAGTTCCACGTACATATTTTTATTTCATAAGGACCTTGGCCACACCCCTATTTCGGAAGACTTACATTTGTCCCTCTCCCCCTGGATGTTGTCCACCACCTCTACCCCCCTCTGCTGCTGACTTCGACCCCCGTTCGCTGGCCTGACCCATTGTTGCAGTGTGTGCATCTTGTGTTCTCTTTTCTCGCGACCCCCCAGCCACTGACTCCGCGCGAGCCCTGTTCCGTGTGTTAACAGGGCTTCTTGTGTCTGACACATTGGTAGTGCTACGACTCCGTGCGTTCCGTGAACCTTGCTGTGACTTGTTGCATTTATCCTGTAACGAACCCATGACGTCACGACCACAGTTCGGTTTCGTACCTTTCATATCTGGGTACTCCGATATCAGGAGTAAGAATCGCTGAGCTACTGGGCTGTGTTCGCCTTCATCACTGCGACGACCCTGAAGTGGCGGGAAGTTCGCCTGATTACAGACAAACGCTTCGTTTGTCAGGTCCGTACTTTGGTCCTCGGCTGTACCCCGTTTCTCTGCTGTCCCCCGGTCCTCAGTTCTCCTCCGGTCCTGGTCCTCCGCTGCCCTCTGGTCCTCCGCTGCCCTCTGGTCCTCAGCTGCCCTCCGGTCCTTCGCTGCCCGCCCGGTCCTCCGCTGCCCTCTGGTCCTCAGCTGCCCTCCGGTCCTTCGCTGCCCACCAGTCCTCCGCTGCCCTCCGGACCTCAGCTGCCCCTCCGGTCCTCCGCTGCCCTCCCGTCCTCAGTTACCCGCATCTTGGTGTTCTTTCTTCCCCTTTCCTTGTCATCACCATGGTCTCCACTGTCTGCATGACTAAACTGAAATCTCTTCAGTTCCTTCACTTTCTTTTTTTCAAGGTCATATGTGAAGACCCCTTCTGTCGTTATCAGTTTATCAAATCTGAACTTTGGTTTCTGACCAGTATTGTACAAGTCCTTTGCTACATTTCTGAGTCCTTGTCGTTTCTGTCGCACGGTTTCGGAAAAATCCTCCCTGACATATACATTGTTGAATCGGTCTGATGAGCTCAGATTGCGAGTATTCTTCAAAATCAGTGTCTTTTTTTTGCAAGACAGCAATTTCACAATGATAGCAGTGTCTTTTTGAGTTCTGTGTGCTCTTTCTATCATAATGTCTTCTGTGATCCCATTCCATCTCGAATCACTGCCTTCACCTGTCTCTCAGTCATCCCAGTTCTCTTTCTCCCTTTGTTTCTCATTCCAAAGAATAACAGATTGTTTCGTCTGCTGTGGTTTTCACGGGAGTCACATTTCTGGCTGATCCCATTTCAACTCATCATGTAAAAATTCGTTCTCTTCTCTGCAAATTGTCACATAGTGATATCAGGTCCCCGATTTGCTCTTGAAGCAGCTGACACTTTTCATAATCCTGTCGATCTGTGCAGTCACCGAAGTCTTCACGTCTGCCATGGATCTCTGTAACTGTTCTGCTGCTTGTCTTGCTTCTCTTCTATTCTTTGAATGCAGACTTGTATGTCCTGTATTCCCTTTAGGAAATCCTGTAGCCCCAGAGCTGTTTGCTGTTCACCAAACTGCCCTGCTAAGTCAGTTCCTTCCTTGACTCCAGTGCCTCCAATGTCAGTCAGGGAAGTATCCACTCCACATCGTTCTTTTTCAGGTGAGTTTGGACCAGGGTTGGACTCAATGTCCCCACAGGCCAACAGGTAGCATGCCATGAAAATAACAGCACAGCAGTCCAACACGCCAAAAACACGACTGTTTGTACTCAACTGTAGTTGATCGCTGAAAAACAACAACCTGGGTGGCGAAAAACTCAGTCCGTCTTCAAGCACACAAAGTGTCTTTTCACGGTACCACATCCTCGAACGAGGAACAACACACCACTGGCCGAATAATATTGGATTTATGGAATAAAATATTTATCAGGGTGATAACAAACTTGCCTGTCACCTGCCGGTGCTGCAACGCACTCGCTGGCATGATACTGGTCTCACACAATTACCTAGAATGTCCTGGAAATCGTTGAAAATTAGAAAATTTCACCATCAAAATGTAAGCACGTCGCCATGTTCCCATCGGCGCGACCTTGAGAGAGAGAAGGGGGGGGGGGGGGGGGGAGGGGGGGGCGGTACAGGTACAGGTACAGAGACAAAGAAAGAGAGACAGACAGAGACAGATAAAGGCTATGACAGAGATGTGGCATTTTAGGTTGAATCCGGCGAGGGCTTTTTGTTTGTTTGGTTTTGTTTTGTGGAGGCCTGTGTCCTGCATTGCAAGACAATGGATTTGTGTTCAATCCGTGGAGCTTGATCAGTCTTGATCTGAGATGGCTGAACTGTCCAGTACTGGACCAATGCTCTCACTGTTCCAGACCTCGCACTGAAGAAATCATTGGAGGGAGTCCAGTTCTGGACCAAATCTCTCACTGTTCCAGACCTCAAATCGATAAATTATTGGACTAGAATTCTTCTCTCGACCAGCAGTCCTCCTCGGCAGTCTGTTCTTTCTGGCATCTGTTTATGTAGTGAAGGACTGAACGTCCAACAGCTCTTGACCCAGCGTCCAACTGGCTTTTGTGAGACATCCCTTCTCCGTTCTCCGCACATTGCCCAGCCATCTGTGACGTCGATGTCTGAGAACTGACTTCAGGTCATCTCTTGTGCTTCGGTGTTCGGATCCTTGCCTGGCTGTGATAGACTCAGTGAGCGCCGGATGGAATTGTGGGAGAATATGTATGGCGTGGTACTGAAAAGATACATGACCTCTAATTGTTATGGCACATAAAATAACATGTACGGTTCAATGTCAAAGTGTTGGAATGACATGCTTATCTGTATTACTTTGTTATTACTGACTTCTTTCAATTATTGTTTATAGATTTGTTTATTTGTATATTTTGTCATCTGATTAGTGTTCCACGGCTTCATGAATCTTTTTTTTTTTTTTTTTTTTTTACTTATTCGCTTTTTTACCTTCAATACGTGATTTTAACATTTCCAACAATTTCTCTTCACGTGCTTGGCCTCGTCGCTGTGTGGCCACAGTCCACATGTAGAGAAGTGGATTGAGAGCAGAGTTGAATGGCAACATGAAGACAACCATGGCGCCATGGATCGTGTCTGAACCACGGACGCCATTAGAAGTCATCACGGTCACCACGCCTATCGAGGTCCAGCATATAACATCCGTGACGGCAACCTTGAACATCAGACGAGCTGAAGTATATGCTGATCTTTTTGTGGGATCAAGTGCTATTCGATATTTTGGTATTCGCATATAGATGGCTATTTGACCCGCTGCAATCATCAAGCAAAAAACCAAGTTAATTATCACCGTAACTGTGAACCATCTGGGTTTGTGACTGTGATTCTCATGTTGAAATAAAGCCAGACGACACAGACCTGACTGGCCATGGAGTCCCCAGTGTGACAGTCCAGGAAGGAAAGGCACTAACGACAACAAAGTACCAATAAACCATGCTGCTGAGCAAGCTACAGCCATTGAACCTTTACTGAATCTCCACGATTCTTTCGGGAAACAAAAGACAAAGACGTGATCCAAACTGATGAACCAGAGGACCAACACTGACACTTCACTGGACAGAAAACAGAGAAAGCCGTTGACCATACACGTGATACTGTTGATCCATGTCTGTTCAAACAGGATATATTCTCCATGAAACATTTCGTTGGCTACCAGTGTCATGCTGACGTGATTTCCCATACAAATATTAGCCAACTGCAGATGATAAATGGCCATTACAAAAGATTTCCTTGACTGCCCAGGAAACTGTGAAGCAAAGCAAGTTCCCTATAACAGCCGCTGTGCTAACTGCCCCAAAGAAAACTGTGTACAAATCATTTGGTATCAATGTCTTGCACGAGGGCAATATAGCACTGGGTACTGAACACATCATTGTTGACTGCTTGGGAAGTAGGTTCTCACAACAAAATCTATAATCAGACGTGAAGAGCAGTTCTAAATAGTTAGATTCTCTTATCAGATCCAAAGGAAAATCATGAAGTGGATTCTCGCGTATGTCCAGTTCAGTCAAGTGTGGAATGTTCTTAAAACCTAAAGATCCTATCATTTCAATTGCTGAAAAAGACACATTCAAATATTTCACATATGGTAGGTACATGTAACGCTGAGTGCTCAACACATTCAGAAGTGTGTTCGATATGTCCACTCGTCTTAGGCTGTAATGAACACGCCTTGGTGACTTGCTTATTATTTGCCTGATGGGGTTATTTGCTAACTGCAGTGTCCTTATATTTGACATAAGAAAACCCGTCATATCAAGAGATTCTAGAAGATTATCGGTAAAATCAATCAACTGCAAGTTGGGAAATGTCATACCAGAATTATTCACGATGGAACAAGAGGACAGACTCAGATGAATAAGATATGTGTTTCTTGCGAAATCAGTCACTGTCATTCCGGTGTCTGTGGCGTCCACATAGCGAAGCTGAGGGAAGAGATCAGCTCGAAAAGGCTTCATGCACGTGAACGAGTGACCTTGACACAGACAACCTTCAGGACAGATCATGTCACACATCACTTCATCATCTCGCTGTGGGCACTGACCCCAGCCATCACACAGATGATCTCCATGCACACAGACTCTGGAAGATCGACACTGGTACAAACCAGGACATGTCACTGTCTCACAGCCTTGTTCGTCTTCTCCATAAACACAGTCAGAAAAGCCATTGCACCGTGTGTAGACAGGAAGACAATCGAGCCACTCAGCTGTGCAACGATAATGAGTGTCAGACAAGGCTCATCAGCTTTCATCAGCTGCTGGGTAAAATAACCAGTTCCGTCTAAGTTGATGTAAAATCGCTGGAATTTCTGCACTTTTCTGACTGGAGCATAGAAGTTACTGGGATTGCAAGCATAATAAATTTCATCAGAATTGTCCAAGCAGTCTGTGTATTCATTGCGAAGCTGGTTAGCCAATATGCACTGATTATTTTTACACTGAAAGCCGTAACATGAAGAATGCTTGCAAAATGCTTCGTCACTGTTATCTACACAGTCCTGTATTAAGTTACACACAATAGTATAAGTCATTGCTTTGCTGTCACCATCACATTTGAACATGACATTTTTTTGTATATCCCTTCTTCCAAACAGACCTATTGTAGTATTCAGGAGTCTACTGGTGTTGTGAGGAACAAGGTATTCTGACTGGGAAGTCTTCCTTGGAGAAGTGCTGAAATCACAGGAGAAACATGTCTGAGTCACCTGACCATCAGGGCAAGAAAATAATGACTGCCAGGTCTGTGTGAAGATCCTCTGATATGACCCGAAGAGCGTGGACGTGATTTCTTTTGGGAATATTTTATCTGACTGTGATTTTACCTCACACAACAGAAATTGCAGTACTCTATGTGCAGACACCATTAAGACCTGCATTGATTTTAGGGCAAAAGAACAGAACTTTCCTCTTTTGGGGTAGGGATAAATAAAAGAGGACCCTCTATAGTCTACAGTATCGTCATGCCATATGGGAAATTTACTGTATATACCGTGTCCATCTAGATAACAACCAAACAGTATTTCGAATTTCTCAACGTTCTTTGATATATGCAGAAAGTCATTTTGCTCTTTTCTCGTTTTTATTGAAGCAGGTATCCCACCAAATTTTTCGCATACTGGTGGTATTGCGAAAGTATACAAACAAGATTCCTTTACTAATCTGAAACACTTGTTATGTGAAGCCACCATGCCCTGACAGCCAGGACTGCTGAAGGGACAGTGTTCGGTTTCATCCCGTCCATCTTCACACTCTGGCTTCAGGTTACAATCTAAGTGCTCTTTAAACGTGGAGTAGTGAATAACAGAACAATTGAACAAATCACTGTATAAAACTTGGGGCATGCTATATTCAGAAAGAAGAGAAAAGTAAAGTTGTTCACCATATTCCATATAGATCTGAAAAGCGGATGTATGGAGAACTGTTGCTGAATCAGTATACCCAATGAATGAATATTCACATTTGGTACGTGTCACATTTGACTTATACACAAGATAAAATTGCGAACCAAAATCTGTTGTCTGCTTTACACTAACCAGAAAAATGTAATCAGCAGGTGCCTTCACTTCAGTTGATAATCTTCCCACGGTTTTAGCTAAAAATGCTTGTGTTATATATCCACAGTGTTCTGAAATATATTTCATGATCATATCATGATCTTTAACTGCTTTGAAATTGTGTTTGATTCGGGGATTGTTACTATTAGAGATAAACATGTGGTCTGTGCGCGATTCAAGATACATCTCCTCAAGAGAGTGATGATCACACATCACCTTCTTTATTGTCGCTGAGTCAGATATCACTGTTCTCCAGTACATGGTTTCACACCAGTATTCCAGTTGAAGATGATGAAGACGTACATACATACCCTTTGGCACCTCCACGTGCATTTTACAGAAAGAAGTGGAATCACCACACACCCCGTACACCACACCCTTGTGTGCTGTATTCTCTGGCAAGTTGTTCTCACAGTCTGATACATTCACCTGCAGAATAGTAGTGTTGATGACGTTGTGGTCAACGAAGTATTGTACACCAGGACAGAGGACACTGATCATCGGTAGACCTGCAGTATTTTTCATGTGTATGTTGTTCACGTGCTTCTGAGTAGCAGCAGTATTAACACGGCCAAAGTGAATATGTTTGTTGTGCATCAACCCGCAAACTACCATGAACAAGACGAAATAGTAAAAGATATATGAGACTGTGAGCTGTCTTGAAGGAATGATTTGATTCATTTTGAATCTTTACCTGCTACTTCATTTAGATGCGATTTACGTTTAAGCGGCACATCTTTGAGATGTTTAAAGTACCATAGCACAATTTGTAATGCAATGAGTGGCCAGCTAGAAGGCCAATTTCAATTTGTTTATGGATCGAATGGAGGTGTTGAAGATGCCATCGTTTGACAAATTTTTCCGCATGGCATACTAAATACTCATATTCTTACGTTTGGATAAAATATTTTCTAATTGTTTACAAGAGAGTTTCAAAGTCCGCCCGTCATACTGCCAACGAACGCTACGTTTAAAAAAAATTCCCTCACTTATATTTCCTGCTTGTACCAAAAGAAATATGCATATGAGATGGCATTTCCTGGTCACTTGCAGTACGATCATGCATTTCAACAGTGTTTTAGACATACTGACATTTTAATCAGTTGGTTCTGAATACAAAACAAAAAATATATAAATCTACTCAAAACAGCTTATCACACATTATCATCCAAAACTACAAATTAGAAATAAAAGTATCTGGGAGCTTCTTTTGGCAATTCTCTCTTTTGAATGACAATGCTAATGATATTCATGAAGAGAAAAACGGTGGAAATTGAATCTATGAAGAAGATTTAGAAATATGAATGTCAGTAAAGATGTCTTTGCTTTTTCCGGCAGGGATCAGAAAAACATTAGAAAACAATGCTGTCAAAAGCAGCACACATCCATTTATTTCAGTACTGTATTACATTTACGTTGCCGTAAGTGCTTTCAAGATAAATCAATTTCACTCGGAATCTTGACAGTTCATCTTCCCCATTTATTTTGAACAATGAACTTGAATGAAAGGGAAGAAATGCAGTTCACATAAATCAAAAGCAACTACACCACCACTGCCTAGAATAGGGGCAAGCAGAAGTGGGTGTTGTTGCTAATTTGCACGTGTGTGTGTATGTGTGTCTGTGTGTGTGTCTGTGTGTGTGTGTCATTGTGTGTGTGTGTATGCGTGTTTGTGTGTGTGTGTGTGAGTGTGTGTGTGCCTGTGGTCTTGGTGTGTGTGTGTGCGTGTGCGCGTGAGTGTGTGTGTGTGTGTGTGTGTGTGTGTGCGCGTGTAACCGTGTATGTGTCCTGTGGTCTTGTGTGGTTTAGTGGTTTTTGGGGTGTTGTGTGTGTGGTGGGTGCGGGTGGTGTGTGTGTTATGGTACGCGCGCGCGTGTGTGTGTGTGCTGGTGTTGTCTGTGGCTGCGTATTGTGTGTGTGCGTAGTGTGTGGGGGTGTTTTGGGGTTTTGGGGTGTTAGTGTGTGTTTTGTGGGGTGTGGTGTGTGTGTTGTGTGGGGTGTGTTGGGGTGTGTCTTTTGTGTGTGTGATGTGGGTTGTATGTGTGGGTGAGTCGTGGGTGGTGTTGGTGTGTGGTGTATGTTTTGTTTGGTTTGTTGGGTTTTTGCCGGGGGGTCTTGGGGTGGTGTTTTGGGTGTGTGTGTGGGTGGTTTTTGTGTGTATGGTGTTTTTACGTGATGTGTGTGTGGTGGGGGGTGTGTGTGTGTTGTGTGAACGTGTGTGTGTCTGTGGTGTCGTGTTTTTGAGTGTGTGGTGTGTGTGTGTGTGTGTGTGTGCGTGCGTGTTAGTGTTTGTGTGTTTGTGCGTGCGTGTTTGTGTGTGTGTGTGTGTCTGTGGTCTTGTTGTGTTGTGTGTGTGTGTGTGTGGTGTGTGTGTGTGTGTGTGTGTGTGTGTGTGTGTACAGTGATCTAGACAGCATGTATAAAAGCGGTGGATATCTCACTCTCCTCCACTGATGCATTATCAACTGATTAATACAGGCCTACCCAGCAGGCTGTGCTCCAGCTGCAGCGTGATTCACTGCGTCACCTGGGTTGTGACAAGATAGAAACTGAAAGAAAAAACAATGTTGGCTGTAAGCGACAGTGAAAGAGGAATCGGTGTGGTAAAACACTGAAACTGAAGATGAAGAAAGAGAGTAGGGAGAGAGAGAATTCGAATTGGAATTGGAATTTATTCATTAAGGCGAAAGCCCCCTATGAAGGGGTATGAACATAACAACATTTTCTAATATATATATAATTTCTACATAAAGGGCATTTCATCATATTCACATTGTGTTTTTTTTTGTATTTGAAACTATTACGCAATATCATAAATTCCAAATCGAAATCCTGTCAGTATATATCTTACTATCTATTTTGATCAATCATAAGGGTAACGTTTTATGTTATGTTTGGGTTTTTAAATTTTCTGTACTCTAAAATTTTATCATTAATGGACTTTTCCACTTTTGTCAAGCACAATCGACAAGTCTTTGTTTAAACAACAAAAAAGAGTAACACAACCCCCCCCCTTTATTTCCCTTACGAGAAAGAACAATACATTGCTGGTGTATCACAAACCTTAGAACCCCAGTTTGTTTTTCCTTTGCAGCTAAACCTAAAAGCATTTTATAGGCCTTGAAAGGTAGTCAGTGTTTTTCCCATTTGGTCAGTTTCAAGCAATATGAAAAAACAGATATGCCTGGGTAACATTAATGGAAACCGTTTAATTCACCATAAAAAGATCGTTTGGTGTTTGTGTGCCGACCTAGGTATTTTTTCAAGAAAATAGATGAAAAACTCGCTATTGCAGCAGAGGCTTTTTCCCTACCCCATAAAGCAGAACGGGCTGCACCTGGGCAAACAAATAATTTTAATGATATATTTATAGAATTAAAATTTAATTTATACAGCTTACACATAATACTAAACGGAGCTCTTTTACCCTGCTGGCCCAAAACCTGACATGCATAAAAATAAAACTCAGTTTGGTAGAGAACAATATTCCTAAACAACGGTATGAATTTACAGCTGGCATCGTAATCGTAATTATAAAACATCTTCTGTAACCAGCTAGATATCCACCCTTTTCCCGAAAACTACAATGCTACTCTTTTCCATATTAATTGTAAGTTGTAGCTGAGATTGGCGTGTAAAGAATTTAATTGTGCCTGTAAGCTAATCACAGTTTCTAAAGTAACGCAATGTCATCAGCAAACATAAGAAAAACAATTCAATCATATCATAACTTACATTTGCACCCTGCCTTCGTTTATGGATTTTTCTCTTGAGCTAACCCATTACTTAATAAAAAGAACAGGCTACACACATCACCTTGTTTTACGCCATTAGTACAATTGATATAAACTCGTGAATCGTGTTCCATCCCTAATCCTAGCCTTAACGGATATTGTACATACCTTTTATACAATCGAAATAATTTTCCTTTAATACTATTTTTCAACAATATGGGCAAAAGAAGTTTCCGTGATATAGAAACCCAACGCCTCAAAATTTATAAAACCAACCTACAAATTTTGATCAGATATGAATTGCTTGAGAATAAATGCAACATGTGAACATATGATCAACTGTGGAATAATTCTTTTTGAATCCCGCCTGGTAATTCTCCTGTTATATTATTCTGATGTATCCACTCTTGAAATCCGAATTTATAATAGAACAAAAAAGCTTACTACTTATGTCAGACAACGACGTACCTCTATTATTATTTGGATCATTGACATTGCTTTTTTTTTTTAATAAAGGAAGAATAATATATTCTTGCCAGTTGTCAGGGTATTCACCAGTATCAAATGATACCTTAAAATATTTCACCAAAAAGTCAACCACTACATCATTAGCGTTTTTAAAGAGTTCACCGATCACACCATTAGGTCCTGCTGCCTTACCACATTTTAACTTTTTAAAATTTTGTATAGAAATCATCACGTCCTCTTTGGATATAGGACGATTCATACATAACAATAATCAAACTCAACAGTACAAGAAAGTTGCGTCCATACACATCTGTTTCCTCGCTCATGCCTCCGTCCTCGCCAATACTTTCAACCTCTCTCACACTTTCATTCAATACCCGTGTGATTTTGTCCTGCACAGAAAATGCATTGTTCTCCCCATATCCATGTTAAATCCATTTGCCTGCACTGCTTGTGAAGGAACATTTTTTCCCCATTAGTTGTGACACAGTTCAACACACATCATCCGTCTTCAGTGTCACCCGTATGCCACGTGAAGGTCAGCGCGGGGTTAAACTGCGTTACCCTTGAAAAGTATCAGAGAGGCATAATTCATGTGTATGTACAGAATACTTGCATTAACGTTGGGCAGGCCAAATCCCTATTTGACCGGTTTGAGGCTGATCATTCTCATCGAGAACAAACTTTTTGCCGGTTGATGAGAAGTGGTCAAATATGATTGTGGCTCGTTTCGATTTGCTTTCACAACTTTTAAGTGGTGCGTAAGGACGCTTCCGATGTCGCATACTCCAGGAGAAATCTTCCCCAAGAAAAATAGAGCTATCTTTCAATTTCTTTTTTCTTTCAGTATCAGTTCTATTATCTTTGTAAAAATTACATCCACTATGATTGGGTAGTTTTTTCTGTCACCCAAGCAATGTATTCTGTCAAATTCTATGTCTTTTGTAATTTCTAGTTTGGCAGTAATGATGATCATAGCAGCTCGATCTTTACAAGTCACTTTTTGCTTCATTTTCACATTTCGGTACACCATAGAATATCAGGTTGTTTCTCTTAGATCTTTCCTTCAAGATCAACAGTCTTAGCTTCTAATTTTTCAGGTTTCCTCTTCAGTTGTTGTTTTCAGTTTTTAATGAGTCATTTTCTACAGTTAGTTTTTTTGATTGCGTCAGTCATTTCCTGCACTTCTTCTTTTCAGACCACCAACAGAGTCTTTAACATTTTTTTATGTCATCCGACATGCTGTCAATCTCTGAGTCGAACTTGTCATGAAAACCCATGAAGTCCTCCAGCGTCAGTGCCTTGGTTCCTCCCTCAGCGGTAGTCGGAGTGGTCGTCGACGGGTCGTTGGTGGGGAGTGTGGAAGGTGTGAAAAGGGTTTGTGCTGTTACGACGTGCGCCGCTGTCACTGGTCAACCGTGACTGTCTCAGGAAGCTGCTTGACTTGGGAGCGGGGTTAGATTCCACATCGCCACAGCAAAGAAGAAGGTCGCTGAAGCAGAAAAAACGGCCAGGACACCGGTCGGCCGTGTGCGCACTGGCAAAACACGGACTGTCATGGCCAGCTTATTTCTTTGCACGTTTGGACAAAGTTTATGAAAACGGAGACAAACACCCGCACTTGACACTAAAATCAAGTGACTCCTGAGGCGTTGTTGTTGCACAGAAATAATATTCCAGATGAAGATACCAGGTAGATAACGAGTAATTAACAAAAATACATGAATTAATTGCAGAGGTTTTCCAAACGTGACTTGTCCGCCTGGCTGAACAACGCTCAGACACACCACACCACACACACACACACACACACACACACACACAGAGCAATACTGGGTTAGAATGGTGCATAAATGACTACACTATAGTGACGAGGAGCAAACAGAGTTTATTGCGCTAAACGAGAGGATGCATGTCTTGTCCCCAGCGCTGTTTCTACGAGCGTAGATCACAGGACATGCCGCACACCATGGTGTACGTTGGTCGTTGGGTGTACTAGCAATCTCTGGTAGATCTCGATGGAGAAATTCAGTTTGTTGGCAACCCACAGTCCGCTGTAGGCAGCTGCTAGAGAAAGACGTCTTTGATTGAGACAGATATCTGCCTCGAACAACAGGCTATTGATCGACGTACCTTCCTGCTTCTGCTTCCCACACAGCAGACAATTATCTACCTGTCTGTTTTCAGTTCAATGGTTTTCTTTCTCTTCTCCAATATCAGTCTATAGTGTATGTATATTGTCGAACAGACATAGTATTTGAGGGGTATGGGGAGCGGATGGGGTGTAAAATGTAAATCATCGGCTCCTCAGTTTCTTCTTCCATCATCAGGTCATTTGTCACAACAACGCTGGTAGCATCTTCAGTTGTCATTCAGATTTAGTAATGTACAGGCAAAGCAGGAAAGGGTATGAAACAAGCCAGTGTGTTTTATCACAAGGTCATTAGTTATGAATCCTTGTTGAGCCTCTGTGCTGTGACAAAGAATATTCTTATGTCAGCTAGAAACGATTTCCCACCGTGTACCATTAATGTGAGCACAGGCTATAAATCATGGACACATTTATTCTTCCCATTACAGCAAGAACGGGCACATTGCAAGAGGACAGAACCAGATTCATGTTTTTGTTGTTTTTTGTTTGTTGTTGTTTCTTTCTGCTTTCAAGTGATGTAGTTTCCAGTGCTAGAAAGAAGTTTGACCTTTTAAGTCTCTGCGCACCTTGAAGAAAAACTATTCCATGTATTCATAATCCTAATGTGAAAAAACCCGCTATTGTGGTTAAAAACTGCATCCTCAGTGATGTGGTTTTCATTTTGTACGCTTTCCATGTCATACTGTCAGTCAATTAAACCTGTTCACAGAATTGATAAGAGAGCTTCCAATGTTTATGTGGATACGCAAATCATGCGTGTTCTATCGTGCTTCCTTTTTCGACACTCCAAACCACATGTTTGGAAGGTCTGATTGATCCATTCTCAATGGTGTGGATAATTAACAACAGCAACAATGCACATACTTTTACTTATGCATCATCGCTCCAGTGGAAGCATAGACCATCGACGACCCCTCGCCATCGCAGTCTGTTCTGGGCTGTTCTGGCCATTCCAGTCCAGTTGGTCCCTTGCTGCTTCAGCTCTGCCTTGGTGCTCGCCTCCAGCTGTTGCGAGGCCAGCCTCTCTTCCTCTTTCCCTGTGGGTTCCAGTTCAGGGCTTGATGTGTGATGCTGGACTCTGGCTTCCTGAGGGTGTGTCCGATCCAGACCCACTTCCTCCGCAGTATCTGCTTGGCCACTGGTTCCTGTCCGCTCGTTCCCACAGATCTTCGTTTCGGATCTTCTCCTGCCATCGGATTTTGTAGATGCGCCTCAGACAGGTGTTGAAGAATGTCTGAATCTTCTGCTGCATCCTCTGTGTTGTCCGCCATGTCTCGCATCCATAGAGCAGAATTGACTTCATATTGGAGTTGAAGATGCAGAGTTTGGTTTTCATTCTAATTGCTCCATATGCCCAGATGTTCTTGAGCATGATGAAAGCTGTTCTTGCCTTGCCGATTCTGGCTGTGACGTCTCAGTCCGTATCTCCCTGTCGGTCAACCACGCTTCCCAAGTAGACGAAAGACTCCACCTCCCTGATGGCCTCTCCACCGACTGTGACTGGTGTGTTGGCAGTGGTGTTGATCTTCATCAGCTCGGTCTTCTTCTTGTTGATCTTGAGCCCTGTCCTGGCTACGTGGTCTCCAGGCTAGTGGCTTGCCTTGCATCTGGCTGTGGTTGTGTGACAGGAGCGCCAGGTCGTCAGCAAAGTCGAGATCGTCCAGCTGTGTCCAGAGTGTCTACTGTATACCGTTGTTCCTGACTGTTGTAGTGGTCTTCATGATCCAGTCGATGACCAGGAGGAAGAGGAACGGTGACAGCAGGCACCCCTGACGAACTCTGGTCTTCACCTCGAAACTTTCGGACAGCTGGCCTGCGTGGGCAATCCTGCAGCTCATGTCCTGGTAGGTGCACCAGATGAGGGAGATGATCTTCTCTGGGACTCCATAGTGCCTCAGCAGCTTCCACAGCGTCTTTCTGTCTACACTGTCAAAGGCCTTCTCATAATCTATGAAGTTGATGTAGAGGGGGGAGTTCCACTCCAGTGACTGCTCCACGGTGATGCGCAGGATGGCGATCTGGTCGGCACAGGATTTGTTCCGCTGGAAGCCTGCCTGCTGGTCTCGGAGCTTGGGGTCGACGGCCTCTTTCATCCTTTCCAGTAGAACCCTCTTGAGAACCTTGCCTGGCGTTAACAGGAGCATGATCCCTCAGTAGTTGCTGCAGTCCCTGAGGTCTCCTTTCTTCGGCAGATTGATGATGATTCCTTTTTTTCACTGGGCCGGTACCTCCTCCTTCTCCCAGATCTTGCCGAAGAAGAGGCTGTATAGCATGTTGACAGCTGTTTCCATGTCTGCTTTGATGGCTTCTGCTGGTATCTCGTCCAGCCCTGCCGCCTTCCCATTTCTCAGAGTCATGATGGCCTTCTTGATCTCTCCCTTTGAGGATTTGTCACAGCTGATGGGCAGTTCTGTCTCTGCGGGTGGGGTGTCTGGTGGTGCATCAGGGGTGGGGCGGTTCAGCAGTTCCCTGAAGTGTTCTGCCTATTGCACATATTGTTGCTTAAAAGTGGATGGGTTGTAAGCTGGTCAGGTTTGGCTACTGTCACTGTGTGTGTGTGTGTGTGGTGTGTGTGTGTGTGTGTGAGTATGTGTGTGTGTGTGTGTGTGTGTGTGTGTGACCTTATCTGCAAGGGCACAGCCCTTCAACGACACTATGCTGGGTCGTAAAAGTTACGTACCAAATCCTCACTCACTCCTAACAACAGCAACATTGCACTAATTTTTGTCGCCTGAAAAAATCCATGCAGGGGTGAAAATACATACTGCATGGGGCATAAAAAGTACTAAAAGGAAAGCAATTTGAAGGCACGCCCCTTCCACCCCCAACCCCAAACAAAAAACAAAACAAACAAAAAAAAAAACCCAACATGGGATGCCAAAATACGCGCGTCAAGCACGAACACCCCACAACCCCACCACACACACACACACACCCCATACTGTAAAAAACTAGAGGGTTTCCACCGAAAATCAGAGGGGGGACAAAAGTTTGATAATTTAGCATTTCGACAATTATCAGAAAACCTATGAAAGTTTTTTGTCCAGTTTGGGGGTAAAGGGAAAGAGCACACACGGGTTTAAAACTGTGTTTGACATGGGAACGGGGAATTTTTCAGCTCTTTGGGTTTTTTCTTTTAAAGTTCTAGCTTGGCTAATCAAAAACCCAAAAAAATTTTTCCCACCCACATGTGTGTAAAAAATTAGATTTACAAAACCCATGTTTTTTTGTGAAAAAAAAAAAAAAAAAAAAAACCAAATAAAAAAAATAAAACGTGATTGGGGGGTTGGCGGTGTGTCCCCCGGATCGATGATGACCTTCGTTGTACCAAATGGGGGATGGGGGGGATGGTGGTGGGGTGGGTGGGGGGAAAGCTCATGTTTCTTCTGTGGTGGCGATGGCTGAATGTCCAATCCTCCGAACGAAATGTCGCGGGCCCTTTTGGGGGCCCAGACAAAGACAGGCATATCTTTGGGTAGGGAGTTTGTTTCCCCGGTGTTTTTGGGCCCGCCTTTTCCCTGAAAAAGTGCAGCAGTCCTGTTGGCCCCCGCACAATTTGGGGCCCCTTTTGTGCACAGCAGGGGCCCCCATTTGTAAAGGCCCCACTGCTTTTTCCCTCCCAGGAGTGGGTTTTGATACAACGCTTTAAGAGGGATTTCAGAGTATCTCTAAAGCGCTTTTTTTGGGCCCCTCCGTGTGATCTTTTCCCTTGTTGCAGCCCCCATAGAAGGTTTTTGGGCAGCCGATGGTTTGGCATGCGCGCCACGTGCCCCACCCCAGCGAAGCTGGGACGGCATCAGGTGGGGGAAAGATGGGGGGAAGGGGGCTTTTGCGAGCCCCCTCTGTGTCTGGGGTCCTGTTTTTTGCCATTTTGGGTTAGTAGTTTCCCTGGGGGGTTTTGGGTGTGGAAGGGGTTTCGTTTTTGGGGTTGTCTTTGGGTTTTACACTGTCAATTTTGCGGCATACAGTAGTGTGGGGGAATTCTGCTCTGTAGCCCTTTTGTTTGGTCTAAAGGGACTAATGCCTTTCTGTTCCGACATTTGCACTCAGTCTGCCAAAAGTTGCGCCTTTGCTCTTGCAATCCGGGACGTTCACTTCTTTCGTGGGTGGTCACATTTTTTGACAGTTTTGCTCCCAAAGGGTATGTAAAAACCGCCCCAAACGAAATGGAGTCTCGGGCCCTTTTGACTGGATGTTGGGCTAATTTTAGGGTTTCCGGGGGTGGTGATGGAGAATTCGTTTTCTGTGTGGGGGTTAAGGGCCAAAATTTCCTGTGGCAGGGGCCCAACTTGTCGAGGGTTTTTTTTGGGGTTGCATGTCAGTTTTCGACCCGGGGTTGGGGGGCACAATCATCAGAAAACAAAAAGCTCTGATGGGGTCTGTCCCCCCTGCCTTTGTTTTTGTTTGGAACCCCTTCTGTTTTTTAAACAACTTCCCAATGCCCCCGGTATTTGGGCCCTTTTTCCCAAACTTTCGCCATTTGGGGTTTTCAGAAGCATTCCCGAGAAAAATGAGATTTGAACACCTTTTGGGACCCAGGACGCAGCCTTGCTTGACACCTTTTTGTGCCCAGCAAAGGAGCAGTTGTTTCCCCCATTTTTGGACTCGACCTGCATGCCTTCATGGTAATTGGCGGGCCCAAAGGAAAAAAAAATTTCCGGGGCACCGTACTTGGCCGGTTCTTCCACAGCCCCTTCTCTATCACAGTGTCGAAGGCCTTAGTGGGGTTTTCGACATAGGTGGAAAACAGATGGGCTTTGCCCCTTTGACATTTCTTTTTGCAGCTCCCTCTCCCCCAAACCCCCTGTGGTGGTTCCGCGTTTTTCCCGGAAACCCCAACTTTGGGGTTTTCAGGCAAATGACCTTGGTAAAGGGGTGTGCTGTGAGGCGGTTTAGTAGGATCCTGGCAAGTATCTTGCCTGCGATGGAGAGAAAGGGAAAAATCCCCCGGGATGGTTTTTTTCCAAGGCTTCCCGGTTTCCCCCTTTTGGGGCTTGTAAAAGGGGAATGATAGACCCATCTTTGAAAATTTTGGGGGATCGTCTCTTCTTTCCACATGAGTGGTAAAAGTGTTGGGCTTCTCAGTCAGCCAGGCCCCCCTCCTTGTAGACCTTGCGGGTATGGAGTTTTGGCCGGGGCTTTGCCACGGGGATAGCAGACGGTTTGGGCTTTCTGGGTCTCAAAAAGGTTTTGGCGGATCGTCAGTTTCGTTGATGGGGATTGTGGGAGAGGGTTTTTTGGCTTCTTCATTTTGGGGGAAAGGGGCCGGTTTAAGCCATGCGAAGTGCTCAGCCCGGGTTTCCGAAAATTTTCTCTTTTTTCCCGGTTTAAATCAAGGTTTCCCCAATTGCATGGGGAGGGGGGATGATCCTGAGGATGGGGGCCCAGTAGACTTTTTTTTAGGCCCCATAACCTTTTTCATTGTGCCTGTCAGCTACCCCTGGATCTCTTTAAGTTTTTTGTTACTCCCCAAATTATCCTGTATGGCGTAACTTTTGCAAAACAGTCCTGCGGATAAACATCATACCACCCCTTTTTTGGGGGGGATTTTGGGGGTTGCTCAGGTGGTTGATGCGCCCGGGTTTCTATCCAAAAAGCTGCTTGATTTCATCAAGTTTTCATCAAACCAGTCTTTTTTGTTTTCTGGTTAATGGGCCCGGGGCCCTTTGAAGCTGTGCATGGATCAGTCACGCAGGGTCCCCCCGTCAGACCCAATTCGGGTTGTCCGAGAGGCGGTTTTCCCGCGATTTCCCAGCAGGCCCCCAAAAAAAGGACTTTTTGATGGTGATTTTTTTCGCTTACGTTGTTGACCCGTTTTTGAGTTTTTTGGGCCCTTTGGGGGGGCGTCTCTTGGGTTTGGGGATTCGAATATTCAGTTCGAAAAATAAAAGGGCGAGGGTTTTGTCCAACACTCGGCGCGCACATGGTCTTTGTTACTTTTTCCCTTTCCCTATCCCTTTTCCTAAACGTTGCCTAATCGAGGGAGATCCCCAATGCTTTGAGCTTGGGTGCACCCCAGGGGCGCCCGGGGTTAGGGGTAGGGGGGCCCAAAAAAACTGTGTTGGTTTCAGCAGTTGTGCTCTGCACAATTCAAAGCAAAAGCAACCCCTTTTGGGGGTTGCAGGTGGGAACCGGGGCTTTTCCCAATCCCTCCCAGGAGTGTTGTCGAGCCCCTTCTAGAAATTAAAGGCCCCCAAGAATGGGACCCTTTGGTCTGCTTTGGGATGGGCAGCAATAACGAGTAAAGGTCCTCATAAAACTTGCCTTCATTTCACCCGGGGTTTTGGGCCCATGGTTGGGGCCGTGGCACGGGCAATGGGGGGTGCTTCGGGCCCAGATCCCAGTGGGTTTTTCGGGTCAAAAGGGCCTATTTTGGGGACTCCCTTTGGGTTCCCAAAGGCTAGTTTGTGACAAGTGCTGTTTTTTCTTGCGAAAAAAAACGCCGCCTAACGTCGCTCTTCGCCCCTGTCCACTCCGAAAAAATTTTTGAAACCAACCCCGTTCACGAGCTCGCCTTCGCCTGAAAAGCCGAGTCTCATAAGGCTGAATGTCAATTTTTTGTTTTCTGGCGAGTTCGATGAACGTGCCGTTCCCCTTTTGGGGGTCTGTCCCCCGTTTTTTTCTGTCCAGGGAGAGTCCTTATGTTCCAAAAAAACCAATGGTGGGGAACGACCCTTTGGTTTTTTTCTTTTTTCTTTTTTTTTTTCGACCCTTGTTTTAGGGCCCCCGCCAGCCGCGGTATGCTGGCCAGGGTGATATGGAGCGGGGAATTTTTGGGCCCCTTTTTTCTACCCCCCCTTCCTCATGCCAGGGAGGAGCATTTGCATTCCTAAAGAGGGCCTGCTCAGACGTCAGACGGCTGCCGAATTTCCCATCGCTGCCCCTGTGGGAAAAGAAGACCCTAGGGCCTGACCCGGGGGGTTTGCAGGTTGGGGGCTGCGACTGCCAGTGTCCCCACCCTTTTCGTTTCGCGCTCCCCGTCGCCACGGATTGGGGGTTTGATAAAAAGATAAAGTATAAAAGGCCCTTTGGATAAATGATGATTTTGCCCCCACCGATGAGTTTTTTTAAAAAGTGAAGAGGAGTTGCGCAAGGCGACCTCACTCTCTCGTCCGGGTCCCCCAATTTTCCAAAGGGGGAAAAAGGACAAGTGGGGAGTTTAAAAGGATGACCACGGATGCAGTGGATGCCCCCAAGATATCCCTTTGGTGTCTCATCTTCTCTCTGCACTCCCCAGTGCGTTGCTGTAACCGCCTTCTCTCCCTTTAACCAAAAGGTTTTTTTCCGAAAATTTGCCGTGATTGTTTACATTGTACATGGGACAACAGAACCTGTTTATGTTTTTATTAAATGTGTAGGGGTGTCCCTTTCCCGTTTTGGGAAAGGCCTTACACTCTTTATAAGGTTTGGAAGGGGTATTTTGGAAAAAAAAAGGAAAAAATAAAAGTAGAGACAGAAATGATTAAGACGATGGGAGTGGCCCTTTAAAGGAGAGAGGGGAAAAAAAAAAAGGGGGAAAATGCCCCTGCATTAAAATTTGCAAGGGGTGCTGAGTGCAGCAAAAAAGTAGAGAAAACAAGAAAATGATTTACACATGTACTGAAAAAATTACTCGAAGATCGGGTTTAAATTTTCTTTTGGGTTTTGCGTTTTTCCCCGGAAATTGAAAAGGTGTTTTAAGAAATAGTTCCTTTCTCCTGTATTCCTGTTGTTTTCCCTTGAGCATTGTTCCCCGTTTGACGCGTGGAAAACCCCCGGCAGGATGTAGCAGGGAAAATTTCCCGTGAATTAAGAGGGGTATAATGTGTTTTGGACCCGGACCCCCAACCCGTTTAAAGCAACAAAGTTTGGAGGGGGGACCCCTAATGCTTATACAAAAACTTGAAAAGGGTTTTTTGATCAACATCAGTGTGATGTAAAGGTCCATTCCATGATTTGATCAATTTTTTTGATTTGCAGTTTCACAGTTTAAATGTAAAAAATAATCCCCGATAAAACGTTTGACCAAACAGCTATGGGGTTTACTGGCTTCTGGTTAAATTTATTTCCTTGTTTATTCTTATGGAAAGAGCAGGGGGGGATGACGGTCGGGGTTTTTCACTTGGGAATGGCAGTACTTGGTTTTACCAATGACTGGATCCCCTTTTTGTTTAAAAAAAATTTAAAGATTTTTTTATTTCCCCCTTTTTATGCTTTATTATCTGAAAAGTACCAGCCGTTTAAACTTGTCTCTGATTTCCCAATTTTCCATATTGAAACCCTAAAAATCCCTATGATACAGGGTGTCATTTCCGTGTCATAAAAAATGCCCCCAAAAATTTAACAGGGCCGAAAGAAAAACTGCGAAAAGGGAAAACCCAAAGGCTGCTTCTTTTCAAGAAAAAATTTTCTAAAGCTGGCTTACATTCTTAAATGGCCCAAATCGATGCCGTGTTTGAGTCCCAAATGATAAAGGCCGTTAATGAAAAAGAAAAAATTTTCCCCTACCCCGACAATGCCTATTTCAATTCCGGGAATTTATTTTTAAAAGCAAGTAAATGAAGATGAATTTTTTTCAGCCACAAAAGCCCGGAAAGGCAAAAAGTGCCCGTTTAAGACATGATTCGTAATGTATATCCTTAAAAGGTTCCTTTGCTGACAGAAACCTATTGTTTAATTTTTTGACAAGATACTGGACAAGGGCTGTACAGAAAAAATTTGGGGTATCCCCGGGTTTATATTGTATTGTTTTAAAAGGGAAAAGTGATACACTTTACCTTTTTAAAAAATTTTTGGGGAATACCCCCTGCTCAACTGGTTGGAAACTATTCACTACGGTTAATTTTAGACTGACTGATTTTTTTTCATGTAAACAAATACCCTTTAAAAGGGCCCAAAACCGGATTTTTACGTCCCCAAATTTTAAATTAGATCAAATGTTTGGTTTGGGGAAAACCTAATTGTATTTTTTTCCCTGAGAAAAGAAAAACTTTTTTGCTTTGGTTTTTTTAAAAAAACCCTTTTATACAGGGTTTTGGAAAAAGTGGGTTATGTCAAAAAAATTGTTCATGAAGGGGTTTAATGGTTTAAAATTTTGCGTGTCTAATGAAAATGATGATAAATTTTGTCATTTTTTTAAAAAAAATTTTGAAAAATATGATTTCTTTGGCATTTTGAAGGGGTGTTTGAACAAGGGGAAAAAAAACCGCCTTTGCTTTTTTCTATTTTATTCAAAGATTTTGAGTTTGTATTTACTGAAAACTTTAAATCCATCTGTTTATCTTTTATTGAATGTTTAAAATTTCGGGTTTGATAGTTACCAAGGGGATTTTTTTGTACTCTTGTATATGATGACACAATTTTTGTTTTGGAAAACGAAAGAAAGGGGTTTCAAAAAGTCCCCCAATGTTTTTTTTAAAATATATTGTTTAAAATGGAAAAAAAATGGTTAATGTTTTAAAGAACTAAAGTGTGATATTAATTTCAAACAAACTAAAGGGCCCGTTTTTAAGGTTTTGGGGTTTTCTTGTTTGGTTTTTTGTCGATTCTTTTAAAAAATCTTTGTATCGAATTTGTTTGAAACGGAAAGTTTTTACATTTTCAGAAATAAAAACAAAAATTTAAAGAAAAGGCCCCAAAAAGCTGTTTTTTGTTATTTTTGTCAGCCAAAAAAACAAGTTTTTTTCCCTTTTTTATCGTTCTGGAAATGTTCAAAGGGTATTTATTTTTTTCCCGTTTTGGGTTTGGTGCAGAAATTGGGGTTTTGGGAAAAAGTTTGACATATTTGAAAAAAATTAAAAAATTGGGAATTTTTTTTAAACATTGTACAAATTTAACAGAAAAACTAGGGCCCAAAATTTTTTTATGGAGAAAAGGGCA
The DNA here is from genome assembly GCF_041734735.1 of Babylonia areolata. Classification (NCBI taxonomy): domain Eukaryota; kingdom Metazoa; phylum Mollusca; class Gastropoda; order Neogastropoda; family Buccinidae; genus Babylonia; species Babylonia areolata. Next base: position 34,106,429 of record NC_134893.1, on the reverse strand, counting down.
TTACCAATTTTGTGTTTTTGTGGAAAAAAGTTTTTTTCAATTTCGGACCAGCTTTAGTGATTCAAACACAGAAAAATTTCTGGGGAAAATTTATTTGATTTTTACTTGGTTTTTATCGAAATGGTTTTTATTCTTCAAAAAGGGGTGAGTTAAAATCAGGGCAAATTTTAAAAGAAAAAAGGGTATGGGCTGTGTTTGGGATTTTCTCAATTCTTTCAGAGAGGGAATCATTTTTCAAGAATTTTAAAATTGCTTAGAGGATATTTTTCAAAAAACTATGGGGACATGCTCTAGAGGCGGGTAGTTAAAAAATTTTTTTATCGAAATTTCAAAAGGGCGATTTTTTAAAAGAAAAAAAAAAATAATTCAAATGCCCGATAATTACGTTATCAGTTTTTTCAGATTTCGAAGTAGTAATAATAAACTGGAAATTTGAAAAAAGGGAGACAAATTGGGATTCCACAAAAGAGTTACAGCCCAAAAAAATGTTTTCCAAAAAACGTTTTTTTTTTATTTTTTTTAAAAATTTTCTCAAAGGAGGCAAACAAAAGTATTTTAGCTGTAAGTAAGATGATTACATTTTCCCAAAAATTGCGTTTGCTACACTTTTTTGGGGTTGAAAGTGTTTTCTCAACCCTTTTTTTGGAAATTTTTGGTATTTGGAAAAGTTTGTTTAGGCCCTGAAAACATTATTTTTTCAGTATCCTCCATACTCCTAAGGAGTGTAAGGATTAAATTTAAAGTTGAAATTGAAAGTGTGTGTGTGTGTGTGTGTGTGTGTGTGTGTGTGTGTGTGTGTGTGTGTGTGTGTTTTGTGCCCTGTGTGGTGCGTTTTGTGTTTATGTTTGTGTGTGTTAAATGTTTAACTTCTTTTTTTTGGGTTTAGGAATCAGAGGGGGAAAAAAAGGGGGGGGGGTGGGGGATTGGGCGGTGAGGGGGGGTTTTGGGCTTTGGGGGGGTGGGGTTTCCTGGGGAAGAGGTGGTAAAATGACTGTAAATAAGTTAGTGTGTGAGTGGGGAGGTGTGTGTGGGGGTGTGTGGGGTGGGGTTGTGGAGTCCGTTTAAAATATGGGTTTTTGAATGATGCTATACAAAAAAACTTGTGATGAGTCTTTTTAATTTTTTCACCGGGGCAAGGCCCCGCCAGTATAAAATCGGTGGTTTCTCAGTTTGGATCTCTAAGCCCAGTCCCTGATTCTTTGTGCACGATGCCCGTAGGGCCTATCCGTGTGGGTGTGGAAAAGCTGAACACTACGGGTCCGTCATGCCCTGACAGGGGAAAAAAATGTTTACTGCAGACAAAAGTGGGCAGGCTTGATAAGGTTGAAATTTCAAAATTTTTCCCATGTAAGATAAGGGATTTAAAGAAAAAAAAAACAACAAAAAAAAAAACCAAAAAAAAAAAAAAAACACACCCCACACACAAAAAAAAACAAAACAACCCAAAAACAAAACAAAAAAAAAACGAGCCGAGGAATCGATGTTTCACGCTTTGGGTCTTCCAAAAGGAAATTTAATAAAAATTTCCAAACGGGAAATGAAAGGGAGAGAACCCACTTTGCCCGAAAGTGTTTTTGAATGGCATCTTGAAAGACTGGCCCTTTTCTGACGAACGAACAGAATTCACATCGTTAAAAGAGAAAAGGAATTTTCCTTTCTTCCCGTTAAAAACCAAGAGGGGTTTAATGACAGACATGGTTTTTAGGTGGGTGAAAGTCAAATTTTTGTGGGTTTTAAGGGGGTGTAAAAGAGGAAAATTAGGGAAACACTTGTGTTCACTAACGCCCCACATGTTAAAGACTATGGGCAAGCCAGTTTCACGATTTCGGATGCTTTTTTATGGGAGGGTGGGGGGTGTAAAAAAGGAAGTCCGTCTTCGGCAGGTTTGGGTTTCTTAAAATTTTTGAATGTTAAAAAAAAATGACGAATTCTGCAAAATGGGCAACAATACTATGACTACAAAAGAAGATGACGGGCGCGATGATGATGATGAAAAACGTATATGATGCAGATGCCTGATAGCAGACCCGACCATATAATACGAAAGTCAGAGGGTGACACAAAAAACAAGCTGACGTTTGTGTGCGGGCTTTTTCCCAAGTTGGGGTGAGAATTTTCCCTGAAGACTTTTGTCTGGGATATCTGTACGCAAAAGGGAAATAAGACAAAAAAGCATTTGGGCGGTTAGCTTGAGTCTTGCATAAAGGGGCTGTTTGAGTTCAGTCGTCTGAAATTTTTTGGCCGTTTTGTGTTATCCCATACGTCGATCATTTTTGAGAAGGAAATGTGTTGCAGCTGTTATAAAAACAAAGGGAAGCTTTAATGTTGCCAGCGATCCCATGGAAGCAAATTGTGAGGGTGAAATTTAATGGTACTGCAAAAAGGGTAACAAAAAACGGGCCATTTCCTTTAATTGAGGAAAGCAAATTTAAATATATCCGTAGGGAAATTTCTGCACCCCGTAAAAAAAGGGGGCCCCCTGATATTGTCCTGACTGCAAGCGAGTCATGAATGGCAAATGCAGGTCCCCAGATTTAAGAAGCCATCAGCCACTTTTTTTTCCAGATGAAAAAGGACGGATACCAAAACAGTGGACAATAGCTTGCTTTTGCTTTTTGGATTTCAATGTGAGCGAGACCACGATTTTTTTTGGGGTACAAATGGTGTGATGCAATCAAAATATTTCTTTTGACAAGGGCATGAAAAAAAAAATACCCCTAATGCTTGGATGGGGTCTAAGTCCCCAATTTAAATTAACTATTTCCCCTTAACGCCCAAAAAGGTTGTTTGCAGTTCAGTGTGACAAAACGGGAACTTCATGTAGGCTGTTGGATGCCCCCCACAAGGAACCAAAAGTAAGTACCAAGTATTCATAATGTTTTTTGGGGTTTGTTCTGGTTCGATATTTGGGCCCTTACTAAAACCCCCCCTGAAACAATCGCCTTGCATACCAGTGAGGATTTTCCAAAAAAACCACCCCGAATTTCCACGCCAAAAATGGGGGCAGGAAATTTCTCCAAAAATGGAAGTTGGGGGGTCGCGAAATGAGGGTTTTTTGGGCAGGGCCAAAGGTAATCATCTTGAATGGTTTTCTTTTCTTTTTCCTCTTTAGATGATAAATGAGGAAAAGAATGGCGCAATGGTTTGGGAAAAAGTAAATTTTTTGGATTTTTTACATTAGGGAAAAGAAGCCCAACAATGCTATGTGGGAAAAAACAGGCGAGGGGAAACTTTGGTCGGGAAATTTGTCTTACCCCCCTTCCGACCACAAGATTTTTGGCAAAAAAGGAAGGGGGTCTTTGGAAGAAATGGTTTTTTAAAATTTTGGGGAATTTGCCCGGGGTCTTTTCGAAAAAGTTAGAGATTGCAAAGTCGAAAAAAAAGGGAGGGGAAATAAAAACAATAAAACAGAAAAATGAGGCAAAAATACATAAAATTTAAATATTTCTGCGGAAAATTGAGAAGAGGGGGTTGTTCTACTAGTCTAATGGCCCCCCCCATCCTACTAGAGTGGGGGGCCCAACTATAAATGTGTGGTGGGGGTGCAGTTGGTTAAAGAAAAATTTCCCATTCATTTTTGCTGAAAGTAGGGGGGGTTAAAAATTTTGGGGGCTAAATTTCCTAAAGCATTCCGAGGAGTCTTTTCTGAGGACAAAGTGCAAAAGGACTTTCCCGGCTTTCTACACAGACAAAGGCCCAATTTAAAAAATCCAACAGGGACACGTAGTTGCAAACCCCAAAAACCAAAAAACTCCCATTGAACGACGCCATTCAGAAAGGAAATGTTTGTTTGAATCGAAAAAATGTATTGTGATTCACCCCCATCCCAAAAGACTTGTACCCTTTTCCTTTTTGAAAAAAATTATGAAAAGCAGAAGAAGATTGTTTCATGTACCCAGGGCCCCTTGCAACGGTTGAAAAATTTTGCAAATTGTGTTATTCGTGTCTTCAGAAGAAATGATTTCTCTCTTTAAGATATTTGGGGCGGGAAAATTTTTTTTTAAAAAAGGACTTACATTTAATGTTTTTCTAACTCCTTATTTTTTAACAAAAAAACTGTGGGAAAATGAAAAGATCGGAAATTTCTTCTTGTAATAAATCATGTTAGGGTTTTTTACAGGAACAAAATTTAAGTCAAAAACGATACCCCTTTAATTGGGGGACTATATTGCCCCAGCAGAAATGCAGAGATCTTTTTAAAACCCAGTTTTTCTTCGTTCCGACTGCCATTTATTGTAAATTTCAGTTGAACGACCCTTTATGCCATTACAAAAAAATTAAAATGATCGGAGAGATTAAAATTTTAAAACCAACTTTGCCCTTTGTGCAAACTACAAAATTCAGTGTGCATTTTAAGAGCCTACTGATTTAAAAAATTTTCGTTGTTCTTTTCTTTTTTTCTGAAAGTAAACCCCTAAAAGGTTTCCAGGGTTTATGGAACTGTTTGTGGATCATTACTCCATTTGCACCATGACGTGAAACCCTGAAGAGGAGTGTAAAGAGGAGGATAAAAACAGGAACTGCCCCCTTCAGCAGCCCAGACTCCCAGGGTTGGGTCCCGTTATTGTCCTTTTAAAAAATTTCAAAAATTTGGTGAATTCGTTGTGTGAAAGATCAAAAAAGAGGGATTTTTTTTGCAGTTTGGGGGGGGTACTTTAATTTTTCCCCAAATGTCTTTTTAAAGGATACACATGAAAAAAAACCAAAGTTTATGTGTTAAATGAATTCTGTTTGGGTTTTTTTATCAAATGAATTCTTCCCTAAATGAAGAATTGATCGAAGTAAGAAAGAAGGGTTTCCATAATTTTTTGAAATCCCCTTTGATTTTGTAAAAAGTTGGTTTAAATAAAGAGCGTTTCTTGACTAAATGTTTTTTTTGGGCAGGGTTTTTGGGAATTTAGAAAAAACCCAAAAACGTCGATTTTTGGGGTACCCCGGCCCAATTAAAATTTTTATATCCAAAAAATTCATATGAATTTATGCCCTATGGCCAGGATCTACATTCTTTTGTGGTTAAGTCGTATATGATGTGGGAATGTAAAAATTTGAAATTTTTCTGGCCTTGTAAAGAACAGCAAATTCGCAATCCTGATTAAACCCCGTTTTGATGGATGAAACTCCAACACTCTTATGTCTAGTTTTGGGACTTCATAAAGACTGCCCAGAAACGGATGAATTCTTTGAAAACACCCTATTTTCAACACATTTACTGCAAAAAGGGCGGTTTTCCCCCGTTACAAAGTGTGTGATTCGTGTTTGACTGTCAGGTCATCGGAAAAAACATTTGAAAAAAGGGGGTCAAAAATCTTTTTGATAAAAAAAAAATTTATTAGGTCTTGTTAAATTTTGAAAAAACCCGGAATTTTTTTTAAAAGTATGATAAGAACTGTTGAAGTCATTTTTTGTCGGAAAGTTCAATATTATGTTTACACCATGCTTTGATTTCCCCGGGATGAAAGGGGTTTTTAATTTAAACCCCCGGGTTTTTGTTGTTTAACAACTGGTTACCATACCACCGGTATGGGGCCCATTGCCATTCCAGGATAAATTTAAAATGTGAGTGCCTGTCAGTGGGTTCTTTGAAGGCCAAACCTTTTTTGCTTTCCCCCCTTTCTGTTTCCCTTCCCGCTTGGGTCCCTGGATGTACGGGTTGGCATGACATGTGAGGAATCTCCCTTCTCCTGCCCCTGGTTCGCCCAGTGTTTTTTGATCTTCCCCACAGAGGGTTTACCCAAAATTGATGATTCTTGCCAAGTGACAACAGACTAAAAATAAAATGACACTTTTGTTTTTTTTAAAAAATCTAAGCTTATTGTCCAATTTTCCCTTCACTTTCTTAAAGGCCTCGATCTTTACCAACAGGGCTTTAAAAAATTTATTTGTCATATATGCAATGACAATTTTGTAGGCCCTTTGGCCAATTTTTCTTTGGGGAAAAACGTTTTACGTTTATTCCATCATCGAAAATCCAGGCGGTTTTAGTTCACCTCAAATTATAAAATATTTTGGGGTAGTCCAGTAAAAGATATTTTCGCTGATTTTTTCCGGGTCTTGATATCTGATGTATACCCACAAAAAAATTAAAAGTTAGTTGTGCAAAGCCCCCTATAATTTTGACGTGTCTTTTTTGCTATGTCTCGGGGAATTTTCAACGTTGAAGACTTGCGGCATCGGGGACCCCGGGGTTTTTTGGCTTTTTGATTTTTGTCATCAGGGAAACATCTGGTTTTGTGCAGGGTTTTTGTAGGGGATCCTTTTCAGTGGCTTCAGTATTTTTGTTACCAACCTTAAAATATCGATTTTCTGAGGGGTTTTTGTACATTATTTTTTTTGGGATGGGGATGAATGTAGGGTAGCTATTTTTTAAAACGATGAGTTGGAAAAACATGTGGCTGTAAGGTGGCTGGTTTTTGTCTTTGTTGTCGTGAGGTGTCGCACTGATATTGCTAATCCATTGGATCTTTTTGTTGCCTTCATTTTCCTTCGCCCTTGCGGTTGGGAAAAAACGGGGTTTTGGGTGTTTATTCATTTGGGCGTTGCGTTGTCTTGCAGTGTTACCCTTTTTCTACATCACACTGGGGTTAAAGCCCGACAGGTATTGGATTCACTGCCCGTTACAAACGGAATTTAAGGAAGTGGGTATTTATTCGGTATATTTATCTTTTTAATTTGTTTGTTTTTAGTCATATCTGTTTGGGCAGTTTTATTTATTTCCAAAAAGAAAATGCGTTTTAAAAAAAAACACTACCCAAAAACACGGGAAAGCCATAGTCCGGTTGATTTTGTTGCGTGGAAAATTTAGGCTGGTGTCCCATTGGGGTGTGTGGAATTTTAGATTGTTGGGATTCCCCTCCCCACGAGGAATGTTGCCCTGGCTATATTTTTTGTTACCCTTAAACTCGTGTTAACCCCTTCACGTACACATTTAAAACCTTGCTGAAAAGTGGAGGAAGTCAAAAAAAGATAATTATGAAATGGATGGCTCCGTGCTAGGGGGGTGCCTTTTGTGGTACACGTATTATCCCCGGAAGATTAAATGAAAAAAAGCCTTTTAAACCCTTCGCTCTTTATATAAAGTCCCCCCTTCCCAATCTAATTCGTGTGGTGTGTGAGTGTGACTCCTGGTTTTTGTCAATGTTGTGTAGGCCATAAACAAATAAGGGAACAGCAAAATTTTCAAACCATTTTTATACATGGGGTATGGGTTAAATGCGAAAAGCCCGTCAAAACGCCCGCCGGCGTGTGTATTGACGATAAAATTAAGGTGTCTTTGATTTTGAAACTTTCCCCCGAGTTCAAAACCTTTTTTAAACCTTGTTTTCAAAAAGTGGAAAAAAGGGGTGCCCGAAGGTAATGGAAGGCAATTTAATTGCGGGGGGTTTAGGGACTGTGGACAGTTAAAAAAGAACCCGGGCTTGAAACCCTTAAAAATTTTTAATATTGGAAACCCCCCCCCGTTTTTTTGGGGGTTTTTTATCACCAGAAAACCCACACACGTAACACGCATAAAAAAAACCCACAACCAAAAAACCCCACACACACAACACCAACCACCATTTTTAGAGTGTTCAGTAACTGAACAAACGTTGACAAAAAACCGGGGTCAAAAAAATCTTATGGTCTAATTAAAAAACACTATTTTGGGGTTGTCAAAAAGACGTTCGAATTTCACAACATGCTTTCTTAAATTCTCCCAAACTGGTGATGACATTCAAATATTAATCAGAAAAAAATTAAAATTGGCCCAAATTTTTAAGTCCATTTTTGTTTTTGAGATTGATTAACATGGTTTTTTCATTATGGTCAAGGCCCCCTTTTGAAAGGGTATGTGGAATAAAAGAAAGGAAAACCTAAGCAGCATAATGGAAATTTTTATTAACATCAGTTCCAATGAAAAAAACGAGCAACGAAAAAAATGCATACGAAAAAGTATTCTAAGAGTAATGGTTTTCATTGTTTTAAAACTTTATATAAATTAAAAAAAAGGTTTTTAACAAATTTTTTACATCGAAGACATTAATCCGTTAAATTAAACAAATTCTTGTCAGCAAAATTTTTTTGGCTTCAAATTTTCCTAAGTTCCCAAACGTGGAAAAAGAACAAAGTGCATTTATTTTTTGTCGAATTTTGCATTAGGACAAATAGGTCAGTTACTGTTCTTAAAACGATAATGATGAGCCCCTTTTTCCCCGGAAAAAAACCCAAACTTTTTTTTTTTTTTTCGTTTTAAAATTTTAAAAGTTATCCTATCTACATCAGCTTGATTTCAAGCAGAGAATTGCTGAAATTTCTATAAAAAACAAATCTTTTACTTTTTTTGTATTGATCGACCCAATTTGCCTTACAACAATCAAACTTTTGGGGAAAAGACAAATAAAAATGAAAATCCCGCCCTTGGTTAAACCAATAAAAAACCGTCCAAAAAAAAAAGTGGATATCTTTTTACCCAATTTAATTGCCCCTTGTATCAAACGTTATAAGTTTATGGGGATTTTTTTCCAATTTGTAATAAGTTTAACCCCTAAAAAATGCATTTAACTGCAAACTTTATCGTTCTATACACTGTGCGTGGGGGAAAAAATTTTCCCCTGAGGGGGCATGAAGATCCCAAGGGCCCCCAAAAGGGGTTGTATGAAGAATTTATAATGCTAGCAGGCAGCCCAGCAGATAGACGTCGGAAAAACCCAAAGGGCCCGGAAACAAACCACAGTGCCAAAGGCACCCCCGCTGATAAACAGCGAATGGCCCTAAAGACTTTAAAAAAGCCCGAAATAAATTTCCCCCTGCCAGGCAAAAACGGGAAGGGAGAGTTGGGAAGAAAATGTTCGAAAAAATTGAGCGTGAAAGAAAAGCACCCTTTGGAAACAAGTTGTACCTCGGGGATATATGTACCAATGTCGGGAAATTGGAGTGAAAGAAACCCTAGACAAAAAACCTCCTAAAAAATGGGGACAAAAAGGGAAAAGGCAACACCCCAAATGCCAAAAAAAAAAAGCCAAGAAAAAAGATGAAAAACCTTCAGAATGAAAAAGCAGGTTACGAAAATTGGCAAGATGAAAGCAAAGACAGTGCCCCCAGTAAAACAGAAAAAGCAAGAAAAAACGACAAAACGAAGACCAAACTGCTCTTTCGAGACCCCTTTTTGTTCGCCCGGGGAAATGTTTTGAGCGCCCCAAAACGGGAACCATAGGGCAAAGAAATTTAAAAGAACCCCGGAAAAGTATTTGATCCCCCAAGAAGAAACAACTAGACCAAGGGTTTGGGTTTATACCGGAAACCAGGAAGAAGTTCAGGGGATAAAACCCCCAACCTTTAAAGTACAGAAAGTTGTCAAGAAAGCAGGGCCCCCACACCGGGGGAAAGGAATACGTACCGCTGTACGAAAATCCGAAGTCCCGGGTGGGCCCCCAGGGATAAAAACAATGGAGGAACCCGAAGACACGAAGTGGATGATATGAGGGTGACATCCCAACGAGCAAATCAAAAAATCAGCCCGTTTAGACCAATATTGCTGGAATGTGGGAAAAATTTCTTTCTGCTGGTGCAAGACGACAAAATACCCATAGAAAAGGAGGATGTGTAGTCCCGAAGGGCACCCCCAATTCCCGGGTGTGTACAAGATTTTTGGGAATGCAATACAAAGGCAAAGCGGAAAAAAAACCTTAACGTGGTTCGCTGGATTGGCCCAAAAGCGTCGTTTCCCCTGAGGATCAATGGCTCTCGAGATCCCAGTACAACGAACATCAAGAAATGTGAAGAAGTCTTATGGTTCTGATGCGGGTTCACCCCTAAGGAATACATAAGATTGGATCAATTTGGAGTGGGCCCAGCCCGGGCTGTGCAATTTCTCCAAACCTGTAATGAGGGAAGGATCGACCAACCTTTGGGAAGGATAAAATATCCCTTTTAAAGCTTCAGGATGAACAAAAAGTCCTTTTAACAAAAAGGGGAACCCCCAAATATTTAAACGGCTGAAAAGAGCTGTTGCCACCAGGATGAACTTCAAAACCAAAAAACTGGACCCCTTTACAGTAAAGGAAAAGGGAGCTAACGGCCTTCACTTAGCCAAACCCAAACCCATTCAAAGGGGTAATGAACCCTTTAAAGGGCATCACTGGGTGACCTGGGAAAATGGTTGGGTTAGCTTTTTCCTGAGGTTTTAAACCCTTCCCTTGAAACCAAAAATTTGAAATAGGGAAAGCAAGGGGCCCCGCTGCCACTTTTTCATGCAAAAAAAAGGGATCATATCCTCAGCTATGAAGAGCGTTAAGCCAAGGGCGGTACCCTTTGAGGAAACCAGGTGTACAAGAAAATTTCATTGGGGGATTCCAGGCCCCACCCCAAGAGTTTAAAAATTTGTTCTCTTGCAGGGGGCAACAAGCTAAAGGGCGTGTAAATCCAAAAAATGGAAAAGGGGGGTGTGGAGG
>NC_134893.1:33976709-34095902 GCF_041734735.1 Babylonia areolata | reverse complement strand
GATGTAGCAGGAATATTCCTGTGACTTAAGAGACGCTATAATGTGATGTGGACAAGGACTCAACAGTGAAAGCAACAAAGTCTGAGAGGAGGTGACTCTAATGCTTATACAAAAAACTTGAAAGATTTTATTGATCAACATCAGAGTGATAGTAAAGGTCCATTCCATGATTTGATCAATGTTTTAGATGAGCATTTATAACCAGTTAAGTGTAGACATAATCACGATAATCGTCGACCAAACAGCTATGGGTTGACTGACTTCTGTAAATCATCTTCATTGTATATTCTTAATGGAAGAGCAGGGAGAGATGACGGAATCGGAATGTTCACTTGTAATGGCCGTACTGTGGTTGACCACATGACTGGATCCCCCTTTTTGTTAACAAAAATAAAAAGATTTTATTATTTCCCCATTTGATGCTTTATTATTTGACGTACACAGCACGTTGATCTTGTCTCTGACTTCTGAATGTCACATATTGAACCATAAAAATCATACTGATACGGCTGTCATACCGTGTCATAAAATGTGCCGCATCAAATTTAACAAGTCAGAATGACATACTGCGAAAATGGAAACACGAAAGGCTGCTTCTTTTCAAGAAAATTTGTCTAAAGCTGAGCTTACAGACTTAAATGACGCAATCGATGCTGATGATATTGACGTCATAAATGATAAGCTCGTTAATGATAATGAACATATTGACAGTACAACGACAATGCATATTATCAATTCAGAGGAAATTGATGATATTTTAAATACAAGTATTACTGAAGATGAAATTTCTTCAGCCACCAAAAGACTGAAGAAAGGCAAAAGTGCCGGTGAAGACATGGTTCGTAATGAATATATCATTAACAGCGTTCCTTTGCTGACAGAAACATATTGTAAATTATTGATCAAGATACTGGACGAAGATGCTGTACCAGAAAAATGGGTATCTGGCTTGATATTGCAATTGTATAAAGGCAAAGGTGATACACTTGACTGTAATAATTATAGGGGAATAACTCTGCTCAACTGTGTTGGAAAACTATTCACTACAGTGTTAAATGCTAGACTGACTGATTATATCAATGTAAACAATATACTTTCAAGGGCCCAAGCAGGATTTAGACAGTCCCATTCTACATTAAATCAAATGTTTGTTTTGAAATCACTAACTGATATTTTCTCCCTGAAAAAGAAGAAACTTTATTGTGCTTTTGTTGATTTTTAAAAACCCTTTGATTCAGTTTAGAGAAGTGGGTTATGGCAAAAACTTGTTCATGAAGGCGTGAATAGTAAACTATTGTGTGTCATAATGAACATGCAAGATAGAATTAAGTCATGTGTGTTTTTAAATAGTGAAAAATCTGATTTCTTTGGCATTTGTAAGGGTGTAGAACAAGGAGAAAATATCTCGCCTTTGCTTTTTTCTCTGTATCTCAATGATTTAGAGTCGTATTTGACTGAACACTAGAGTCCATCTGATGATCTTTTATTGAATGTTAACATTTCAGATTTAGATAGTTACATGCGATTATTTGTACTCTTGTATATAGATGACACAATTTTACTTTTGGAGACGAAAGAAGGGTTACAACAGTCCCTCAATGTTTTTCACATATATTGTTTAAAATGGAAACTAGTGGTTAATGTAAAGATAACTAAAGTGATGATATCTAATTCTGCAAACAAGCTAAAGCCTGTTTTTAAGTTTGGTGATGCTTGTTTGGATGTTGTCGATTCTTTTAAATATCTTTGTATCGAATTAATTAGTAGAAACGGAACGTTTTACATTTTACAGAACTAAAAAAATGATTAATGAACAGGCTCAAAAAGCTGTTTTCGTTACTTCATTCAGGCAAAAATTAAAGGTTTACCTTTACATATCGTTCTGGACATGTACCAGGCTATGATTGTTCCTGTTTTGTTGTATGGTGCAGAAATATGGGGTTATGAAAATGTAGATATATTTGAAAAATTAAAATTGAATTTTTTGAAACACTTGTTCAAACTGAGTAGAAATACTATGACCCAAATTGTTTATGGAGAAACTGACATTTATCCAATTAGTGTGTTAGTGAACAAGAGATTAGTTCAATTTCGGACCAGCTTAGTGATATCAAACACAGAAAAATATTCTGAGAAAATATATTTGATTTTACTTGATTTATATCGAAATGGTTTTTATTCTTCAAAATGGATGAGTTATATCAGACAAATTTTAATAGAAACAGGGCATGACTGTGTTTGGGATGCTCAATTCTTCTCAGAGAGGGAATCTTTCTGCAAGAATGTCAACATTGCTTAGAGAGATATTTTTCAAAATGTATGGAGACATGCTCTAGAGGCGAATAGTAAATGTTTCTTTTATCGAAATTTCAAAAGTCGATTTGGTAGAGAAAAATATATAATTCAAATGCCTGATGATTACGTTATCAGTTTCTTCAGATTTCGAAGTAGTAATGATAAGCTGGAAATAGAAACAGGGAGACACAATGGCATACCACAAGAGTTACAGCTAAAAAATATGTCTCCAAAATCGTTTTTTTATTTTTTGTAATATGCTCAAAGGAGGCAAAAAAGTCATCTTAGCTGTAAATAAGATGATTATATTTGCAAATGTTGCGTGGCTACACTTTTGGAGTTGAAAGTGTTTTCTCAACTTTTATGTGACATTGTTTTGTATTTGGAAATGTTTGTTATGGGCATGAAAACATTATTTTTGCAGTAATCCTCCATACTCCAACAGGAGTGTAAGGATAATTAAAAGTTGAAACTTGAAACTTGTGTGTGTGTGTGTGTGTGTGTGTGTGTGTGTGTGTGTGTGTGTGTGTGTGCGTGCGTGTTTGTGTTTATGTGTGTGTGTGAGTGTTTAGTTTAACTTCTTTTAACTGTTCAGTGATATTAGACGAGGAAAAAAAGGGGGTGGGTGGGGGATTGGGCGGTGAGGGGGTATGTGGGCATGGGAGATGAGGCGTGGGGTACATGAGAAGAGATGACTGTAGTATGTAGTGTGTGAGTGCGAGTGTGTGTGTGGAGTACCGTTACATATGTTTATGAATGACTGCTATTCAAACACTTGTGATGAGTACATCTTATTGTATGACCGTGCGAGGCTGCCAATATAAAGTCGGTGGTTCTCAGTTCTGGATCTCTAAGCCTAGTCCACTGATTCTTTGTGCACTGATGACTGTAGTCCTATCCGTGTGCTGTGCAAAAGCTGCAACACAACTACTGCTCCATCACTGCCATGACAGACAAGAAAATGTTTACTGCAGACAAGAGTGACAGAGCTTGATAAGGTTGATTTTGCATTCAGCCTATGTACAGATAATGTATATAATGAAAACAAAAAACAAAAACAAAACAAAACAAAAAAAAAAACAAAAAAAAAAACGAGCCGAGGAATCGATGCGTTTCGCGCTTTGGGTCTTCCACAAGGAAATCAATAACATACACAACTGAAGATGAAAGGAGAGAACGACTTAGCTGAATATGTGTTGAATGGCGTCTTGAAAGACTGGCCATATTGTTGAGGAACAAACAGAATTCACATCGCTAAACGAGACTAGGAATGTCCTATCTCCAGCTCCATTTCCAAGAGTGTGAATGACAGACATGGTTTCAGGTGGGACTGAATGGTCACTTTTTGTGGTGAGTGTAAAAGATGAAGTAGGGAAACACTTGTGTTCACTAACGCCTACATGTTATAGCCTATGACAGCGCTAGTTTCGACGATATCAGTGATGCATATTGATGGTAGGGTAGTGGTGTAAGAAAGGAAGTCCAGTCTTCGACAAGGTGGATTACTTATATTCGAATATTCAAAGAATTACGAATTCTGCAACTGACGACAACAACTACTATGACTACAAAGAAGATGACGACGACGATGATGATGATGAAGACGTATATGATGCAGATGCATGATAGCAGACTAGACCATATAATACGAATGATCTGTCAGAGCTGACACAAAATCAAGCTGACGTTCTGTGCTGCGTGTGCTCTGTTCCGAGGTTGTGGTGCAGACTTTCTCCTGAAGACATTCTGTACTGGACTGATATTCTGTACTGCAAAAGAGGACAATAAGACTAAGAAATTGTATTGTAGGTTGGTATAGACTTGCAGCTCTTGCTATAATGAGGGAGCTTGATTGACGATTCAGTCAGTTTGAAACATGTTGCGCGTTTGTGTTCATCACCATACAGCTACGATCAGTTTTGAGAACTGGAATGTGTACTGCACACTGTTACTACAAACAATGGAAGCAAAAACTGTATGCCAGCTAGATAACCATGTGATAGCAAATTGTGATGGTGAAATTGTAATGGTTACCTGCAACAAGGGCATAACAAGATTGACTGCCATTCTACCATTACATTCGAGGAAAACGAATATTAATATATACCAGTCATGGAATCATCGCAGCCCAGTGAAAACAAGGACAGCACCTGATATTGATACCTGCACATCGCAAGCAGACGTCACTGAATGGCCAAGATGCAGCTGATACCACAGATGTCAAGAAAGCCATGCAGACCACTTTATTTTCCAGATGCCAAAATGGTCACGGATACCAAAACAGTGGACAATAGCTCTGCTCTTCTGTTTTCTGGATTTCCAAATAGCTGAGCAATAGACCACAGATTTGGTGTGGATACCAAAATGGTGTGATGCAATCAAAATATATCTATCTTTCAAAGACAAGGGCATGAAACTAGTCCTCATAATGTCTTGATGATGGGGCTCATAAGTCAATTTCAAATTGACACTATAGTTCCCCATACACAGCTACACACGGGTTCGTTTGCCACTGTCTCAGTGCTGACAGTCCACAGGGAACTATCAATGTGAGGCTGCCTGGATGCCACACACCAGAGAACTCAATGCAATGCTACCGAGTCACTTCAGTAGTGTTCAGTAGTGTTTGTTCTGGTTCAGTATATTCAGGGTACTATCTACTAAAACCCCTACTGACGACAACAATCGCCTTGCATAGCCAGCTGAGGATCTCTTCCAAAACCAACCACCCATGAATCTGCTCACGCCAAAAATCGGGACAGGAAGTTACTCCAAATATGGAAGTGGGGTCAGTCGAAACTGAGTTTGCCTTTAGAGCAGGACATGAAAGGGTACATCATCTTGAATGGTTTTCTTTTTTTTTCCTCTTTAGATAATAAATGAGGATAAGAATGGCGACAATGCTGATATGGAAAGTGAATGTTTGGCCTTTTTTACATTATGACAAGGCAGACACACAACTGCTATGTGAGGAAAACAGGCGAGGATAACATTCTGGTCTGGAATTGTCTCTACCTCCCTTCCGATCACAAGATGTTGGCTAAAAAGGAAGGGGGTCTTTCGAGAGAGCAATGGATTTCATAATTTGGAATTTCGCCACCAGGGGTCGTTTCAGAAAAGTCTACAGTGATTCCAAAGTCTGAATAAAACGGGATAGGAAATAAAAACAACTGAACAGCAAAATGAGAGACAAGAAATTACATGAAATTAATATTTCATGCAGGAAAATTGAGCAAAGAGTGGGGATTGATTCTAGCTAGCTCTACATGATGCACTCCCATCCTACTAGAAGATGAGTAGGTCTCAACTACTAAATGCGTGAGTGTGGGTGTCAGTCTGGTTCAAGATGAAATTCCATCTCATCCTTAGCTGTAAGTAGTGGGGGTCAATTAATGTTGGGGCTAAATTTACTCGTAAAGCCAGGTCCAGCAGGAGTCAGTTCTGACTGGACAAAGTGCACACCCGGGGATCATTCCAGGCTATTCTACACGGACCCCAAGGACCAAGTGTAAAATCCAACAGGGACACACGTAGGTTGCAGAACTGCCATAAACCAAAACTGCCATTGCTACAGACGCCATTCAGCAAGGAAAATTATCTGTTTCCAATCGAAAAAATGGTATTGTGACTTCACATCCATACCAAAGACTTGTATCATTCATTCCTCTCTTCTGAATACATTATGAAACAGCAGAACTGAAGATATGATATCAATGTATCCACGGACCCTATCGACAACAGAGATTGACACAGATGTGCACAATATGTCGTATATTCTGTGTCTTCAGAAGACACATGATTTCTCTCTTTACAGACTAATTGGCAGTGAATTTGTTTTTACAAAAGTCAACTTACATATCTAATGGCTTATCTAACTCTTTATTCTGTTAACAGAAATACTGTCGGGATCCAGTAAAGACTCGGAACATCTCATTCTTGTAATGACATCACTGTCATCAGGGTTTATTACAGTGAGACAAAATTTAAGTCACAACGAAAATCCTGATATGTTGAAGACTATATCAGACCCAGGCAGCAATGCAGTCATGATCAGTTTCAAACCAGTTGTATTCAGTCTACCGACTGTCACATTGTATTGTCATTTCAGCTTGAACGATCACTCTACTGGCCATTACAAGAAAAGTAAAACTAAGATCTGGAGCAGATCTGAATTTGAATCCAACTTTGCCCGTTTGTGCAACACTACAAAATTCAGTGTGCATGTTAAGAGCCGTGACTGTATCTCTACAAAATGCTTTCAGTTGTTCTTTTCTTTCTTTTCTGTGAGTAGAACACCTAAAAGGTTATCCACTGGTTTATGGAACTGTTCTGTGGATCATTACTCTAGTTTTCAGCACCACCTGACGTGTAACCTGAAGACGGAATGTGAAGATGGACGTGATGAAACAGGAGACTGTCCCTTCAGCAGTCCAGACTGCCAGGGTTGGGTGGCGT
The DNA here is from genome assembly GCF_041734735.1 of Babylonia areolata. Lineage (NCBI taxonomy): Eukaryota > Metazoa > Mollusca > Gastropoda > Neogastropoda > Buccinidae > Babylonia > Babylonia areolata. The sequence goes on along the minus strand of NC_134893.1, from coordinate 34,089,152 downwards.
TATGTGATCACTGTTACAAAATCTTCGAAAATCTTGGTGGATTCGTTAGTGATGAAACTGATCTAAATATGAGAGCTGATTCCTTTTGCAGTTTGCTGGGGGGTACATTAAGTTTTCCCAAATGTCTGTTTGACTGGTACTACACAATAAAAAAATTAACCAATAGAATTCATGTGTTGAATGACATTCTGCTTGGTTTATATCATTATGACATGTCTTTGCCTAATATGTATAGAACTTGCATCAGAAGTAATGATAGAACGGTTCTTCATCATACCTTTGAAATACCTCTCACATCCATTCCTTACTATACAATGTGCTGCGTTAATGAAGCTAGACGTCTTCATTGCACTAAATGTTCTGTTTATGGCCAGAGGATTTTTGGCGCCATTTGTGAAATTAGAACACACAAGACACAGGAAACGTCAGATTGTTTGAAGACGATATCCCTGGCCAACCCTAAATTTTCCATATCCAAAAAATTACAGTCAGTGACATTATGCCCTGATGGCCATGTGACTCATACACTTCTTCTGTGTGGTTCAAGTCAGTATACTGACTGTATGAATGATGAAACATCTTGTAATTTTTCTGGTCCATTGTCAAGCATGTACAGATCAAATTCAGCATATCAACATGTAGCTGTGATCCCCGCTTTTGCATGCGATGATGAACTCACTACACTCTCCTATAGTCTAGTGTGTGACTTCATAAACGACTGTCCAGATAACAGCGATGAATTCTTCTGTAAATATCCTATTTGTATCAACACATTTACATGCAAAAATGGTCAGTGTGTGTCCGTCTACAAAGTGTGTGATTCGCTGTTTGACTGTCAGGATCACTCGGACGAAACGCTTTGTGAAATGGGCCGGTGCATAAATCTATTTTTGGATAAACACAAACCCTTTCCATCTCCAGGTCTTGTTAATTTTGACAACAACAGGAATTTCATTTCAACTGCTATGCATCCCAATGAATCCTGTCCTGACAGTCACTATCGCTGTCCTGGCAAGTTCAATGACTGTCTACCTGTCTACACACGATGCAATGGATTATACGACTGTATTGACCACCAGGATGAAGGAGGTTGTGAAAATTTGAAATGCCCAGGATTTTTCCGATGCAGGCTTTCAACAATCTGTGTACACAGTGACCACCTGTGTGATGACTGGCCTCATTGTCCATTCCATGATGATGAATTAACATGTGACGTGACCTGTCCAATGGGATGTCTTTGTCAAGGCCATACATTTTTGTGCTTTCAGCCCTTTTCTGTTGTACACTTCCCCCAGCTTCGGTCCCTGGATGTCACAGGGTCTGGCATGACACTATCTGATGTGAATCATGCCTATCTCCTGCACCTGATTCTAGCCCAGTGTTCTTTGACTCTGGTCCCACAGATGGATATACCCAATTTGATGATTCTTGACCTAACTGACAACAGACTACAACATGTCAACTTGACATCTTTTGTTTCTTTGGAAAATCTACGGTCATTATCCCTGTCCAGAAATCCTCTCACTTCTCTTCAAAGGGACCTCACATCTGTCACTCAACAAAGAGCTTTAACAACACTAGATTTGTCATATACTGCAATGACAATGTTTGATACTGATGCCTTGGCACAATTTTATCTTTTGCAGAAACTGAATTTAACGTTTACTTCCATTCATACAATACGTCCAGGCGGTTTTCAGTTCACACCTCAACTTACTGAAATATATTTGGAAGGAAGTCCAGTGAAGATATTTCCAGCTGATGTTTTCACAGGTCTTGACTATCTGCATGTCATATCCACACAAAATTACAAGTTATGTTGTAGCGAAATGCTCCCTTATAATTTTGACGTGTCGTTTTGCTATGCTCCTCGAGACGAACTTTCAACGTGTGAAGACTTGCTGGCATCGTGGACATACCGTGGGTTTCTGTGGCTGGTTGCATGTCTGTCAGTGACTGGAAACATCTTCTGTTTCTGTGCACGTATGTTTGTGAAGAGGATGACCTCTTCCAGTGGCTTCAGTATATTTGTCACCAACCTTACAATATCAGATTTTCTGATGGGTGTCTACATTATCTTTATTGGAGTGGCGGATGAACAGTACCGTGGTAGCTATTTCTATAACGATGACGTGTGGAAAAACAGTGTGGCCTGTAAGGTGGCTGGTGTTTTGTCATTGTTGTCCAGTGAGGTGTCAGCTCTGATCATCTGCCTAATCACACTGGATCGTTTTGTTGTCCTTCACTTTCCATTCAGCACCTTGCGGTTTGAGAGAAAATCGGCAGCTATAGCGTGTTTATTCATCTGGATCGTTGGCGTGGTTCTTGCAGTGTTACCTTTACTTCCAGTGACGTCACACTGGGAGTTCTATAGCCAGACAGGTATTTGTATTCCACTGCCTGTTACAAAAAGAGAATTTAAGGGAAGGGGATATTCATTCGGTATATTTATCATTTTTAATTTAATTCTGTTTTTAGTCATATCTGTTGGTCAGACATTCATTTATTCATCAATACAGAAAAATGCGTTAAAAACCAACACTACCAAAGTGTCACGGGACATGACCATAGCTCAACGGTTGATTTCTGTTGCAGTTACAGATTTCATGTGCTGGTTTCCCATTGGAGTGTGTGGAATTTTAGCATTGTTTGGTACTCCCATCCCTGACGAAGTGAATGTTGCCCTGGCTATATTTGTGTTACCCTTAAACTCCGCTGTTAACCCCTTCATGTACACATTCAATACCCTTGCTGAAAAGTGGAGGAAGTCTAACCAAGATAAACTTATGAAATGGATGGAATCTCACATGCATCACGTGGATGTTTTCTAGATGTGGTACACGTCCTTATCCACGCAAGCTTAAAATGATAAAAGCCTTTAATCCATTCGCTACCTCTCTCTATCATATGTACCTCACTGTCTCCAAGTCTTAAGTTCTCTGTGTGCGTGTGCGCGTGTGTGTGTGTGTGTGAATCTCTGGTTTCATGTCAATGTTCGTGTCGGGCCACCATGCAAGTCATCCAGGCACACAGCAATTGCCTCAACCACATAGTTATGTGGTGGTCTAACTGCGAACAACGACCAGCTCGACGTGTGTATTGAACAGATAACAGTTTGTACTACCATCAAGTGTAGCTCTTCTGATTTTGAAAGCTTCCTTCGACTTGCTGCACCAGGAAAAGTTCAACACCTTCTTTTAAACGTTGTTTTCAACAGTGGAAATAACAGAGGTGCCTGAAGGTAAATGCGAACGTGCAATTCTAATTGCGAACGATGGGTACATGTGGACAATGAAAACAGAAGGAGGTCTTGAACTTAGCACAATATTGGAACATCAGACCAAACTGTTTTTATTGGTGGTTTTGATCACACACACACACACACACACACACACACACACACACACACACACACACACACACACACACACGCACGCACGCACGCACGCACATTAACACACACACACACACACACACACACACACACACACACACACACACACACACACACACACACACACACACACACCACACACAAACTTACCATTTTGAGAGTGTTCAGTAACTGTACATCATCGTTGACAAATAGACGCGCGTCAGAATATCTTATGGTCTAATTCCAAACTACACTATTTTGGAGATTCCTGTCAAAACTGACGTTCTGATATGTCACCAACATGCTTTCTTAAATTCTCCCAACAGTGGAAACGCACATTCAACATGCCTAATCAGAAAAGCTATCTTAAAATGTGTCGCTGTTTTTTTGTGGGTTTTTTTTTTTTTAGGATTTTGAGATTCAAGATTCAACATGGTTTATTCGTAGGTCAAGGCCCCTTATGAAGGGATATGTGGACATAATAGAATGGAAACACCATAATGCAGCTTACATGGAAAACTTGATATAACATCAGTTCCAAATGAAAACTAGCCTAGCAACGAAACATAATGCATGCGAAACAGTATTCTCATGACGTAATGGTTTCTCGTTGTTTGAAAGCTTTATATAGATATAAAGAAAGGTTTCTAACAATTTCACAGGATGTCGAAGACATTAATCAGTTCAATTTAAACATAATTTCGTTGTCAACAACATTTAGGCTTCATGAATCTTTCTCTAATATTCCTCAAACCTGGACAACAACGAACAAAGTGCATTTCATTTTCTGTCGAATCTTTGCATAATGGACAAATCAGGTCACTGTCATTACATGTTCTATATCAATAATGATGAATCGCTTACTCAGAAACACCTAATCTAAATTTTTTTCGTTATATATTTCAAATGTCTATCCATATCTAACATCAGCTATGGTTTCAAGTCGGAGACATTGCTGAAATTCCTATAAAAATAAAATCTTTGACTATTTTGTATACAATCAGACAATTGCTGCCATATACAATCAAACTTTGGCGAAAAGCACAAATAAATGACTGAATACTGCCAGCACCTTGGTTAAACCAAAAAAACCAAACCCGTGCTCAAATAAAAAGTGGCATATCTTTGTTACCCAATTTACATTGCCTCTAGTATCAAACAGCATATCATAAGCTTTATGAGGTAATCTGCTGTCATCAATTTGCAATAAGTTTAACCAATAACGAATACATTTAACTGCAGCAACTATATACATCGTGTCTATACACATGTGTCTGTGGGCGGAAATTCTCCACTGAGCGTGGCATGAAGATCCACAGGACCCAAAAGGGTTGTATGAAGAATCTGACGAATGCTCAGCAGCACACTGCACCAGCAGATAAGACGTCGGAAAACCAAGGCCAGGAATCAAACCACAGTGCCAAGGACACCCACGCTGATAATTCAGACGAATCAGTCGTACAAGATCTTGAAGCCAAACGCCAGAAACTAAACTTGCCACCTGCGAGTGCAAAAACGGAATGGGAAGAGTTGGACCAGAAAATAGTTCGAAAACTTGATACGCTGATAGGAAAGAGCACCTTGGAACACAAGTTAGCCACCTACGGAGATATCATGTACGCAACCTGTCGGGAAACCTATAGAGTGAAAGAACCATAGACAAGAACACCTCCTAAAAAATCCAGGCGACAACGAGAAATGGACAACATCCGAAATTCAAAACGAAAGCTCAAGAAAACGATGAAGACAGCTTCAGAATTTGAGAAGCAGGGCCTACAGAAACTTTGGAAAGACCTGAAATGAAAGTGCCCTCAGTAAAGTAGAATCAGCAAGAAGGAAAAGGGCAAAATGAAGACACAAGACTGCTTCTTCCGAGACCCCTTTCAGTTCGCCAGGAAAGTGTTCGAGCAGCCCAAATCACAGTGGACAAAGAAACCTATTCTGATCCGCAAAGCAAGAAACAACTAGATCTCAAGGGTTTGGTTCATACCAGGAAACCAGAGAAGAAGTTCAGCGATAAACCACCAACCCTTGAGGAAGTACAGAAAGTTGTCAAGAAAGCCAGGGCCAAATCATCACCAGGGCCAAACGGAATACCGTACCTGCTGTACAAGAAATATCCTGAAGTCCTGGAGTGGCTCCACAGAGTGATAAGATCAGCATGGAGGAACCTGAAGATCAGAGACCAGTGGATGATAGCTGATGGCGTGTACATCCCGAACGAGCAGAATTCAAGTATCATCAGCCAGTTCAGACCAATATTGCTCCGGAATGTTGAAGGAAAAATCTTCTCTGTCATGGCTGCAAGACTGACAAAATACCTCATAGGAAATGAGTACCTGGATGTGTCAGTCCAGAAAGGTGGCATCCCAGGAGTTCCTGGCTGTTTAGAACATGCCACAATGATTTGGGATGCAATACAAAGAGCGAAGGCAGAGAAAAAGAACCTTAACGTGGTATGGCTGGATCTGGCAAATGCGTCAGTTCCACATGAGATGATCCAACTGGCTCTCGAGATGCACCATGTACCAACGAACATCAGAGAAATGCTGAAGAAGTACTTCCATGGCTTCTGAATGCAGTTCACCACTAAGGAATACATGACAGATTGGATCAATCTGGAAATGGGTCTAGCCATGGGCTGTGCAATTTCTCCAATCATGTTCGTGCTGGCAATGGAAGTGATCTTGAAGGCCTCCATGAAGGGAACGGATCGAACCAACTTTGGTAACGGATACCAGATACCTCCTTTGAAAGCCTTCATGGATGACACAACAGTCCTTTCAACAAAAGAGGAGGACACCCGTGAAATATTGCAGCGGCTGAACGAGTTAGTTGCCTCAACCAGGATGAACTTCAAACCAAAGAAATCACGGAGCCTCTCACTGTGTAAAGGAAAGGTAGCTGAAACAGTCACATTCACTGTAGCCAGCCAAGCCATTCCAACGGTGTCAGATGAACCAGTCAAGGAGCCTCAGCTGGAGTGACATGTGGAACATGGCCCATCTGAGGATCAGCTTTATCCTCAGAGCTGTGTACAACCTACTTCCCTTGAATACAAACTTGGTGAAATGGGGGAAAGCAGAGGACCCTGCATGCCCACTCTGTCATGGCAAACAAACAGTGGATCATATCCTCAGCTGATGCACAGCAGCGTTAAGCCAAGGACGGTACACATGGAGGCACAACCAGGTGCTACAAGAAATTGCACACTGGTGAGCACTGTCCATGGAGCACCCACACCACCAAGAGTTACAATATAGTTCCTCTCTGCAGGAGGCAACAAAGTCTGGCGAGGAACAGCTGTAACATCCAAAGCATGGAATCGTGGGCTGCTGGATGGTGCCGAAGATTGGGAATTCACAGTTGACCTACCAGATGGGACGAAACACCCGGAAATCATCAGCAAGAGCGGCATGAGACATGACATAGTACTCCACTCCAAGGCAACGAAATAAGTGATTCTGATTCAGGTCACTGTGCCATTTGAAAGCAGAATGGAGGAAGCCCACATCTACAAGACCGAGAAGTATGCTAGTCTAGCCAGCAGCCTGATAAAATCTGGCTTCCAGGCCAAAGTCCTTGCCATAGAGATTGGGATAAGAGGGTTTGTGAGCACATCTGCCTGTGGCTTCATGAAACAGCTGTCGATTTGTGGCAGAGAGAGGACAAGGGCTCTCAAAGCAATGGCTGGATCTGGTCGAAGAGCAATGAAAGTAAGCTCCATAAGGATTAAATTTCCAATCTTAAACTAGGCGTGCGATGGCTCAGTGGTTAAAACGTCTGCCAGAAAGGTGACTCCATCCTGAAGTGGTGACCACCATGAAGGCGCAGGTTCGTAGCTGCTAAGGACCAGGAGAAAAAAAAAAGAGGCTGCAATACAAGGGCATCCAGGAGTCATGACCTGGGTGCAACCCGCCCCATCAGAGTGTAAGGAAGGGCCGAAACACGTGACTGTGGGGGGTGAGGTGGGAGGTAGAGGGGGTGGGGGGGCTGGGGGGGGTTTCTCTGAAGAGCTTGTACTGTCCAGCTCTCCCTAGAGCTTCTGATCACATCACAAAACTGATTTTCAGATAGACTTGAGTGGTTTTCACTCCCTACCCGTCAGTGTGACCTGTTTCTGTGTTCATGATACCTGAGAACCAGACTGAAGCATGATATCGTCTGGACTGGTCCGGCACCTTCCTTTTGCCTGAACGCTACTGTATTTCGTGAAACATGCAACAGCGTAGGACATATTTTGGTTCATTATTTTGGGCATTGAAAAAAAAACCTTGTGCAAACTGCAATTTATTGTCGGTCTGTATGCTGAATTCAAAGAGGAAATGACAACGTAGATCTGTCATTTTCCAAACGGAATTTCGAAAAGTCACAGCTAGATTTACTAAACAAGACACCAAATACATAAACAGCAAACTGCATTCAAAAAGATAATTACAAACACATATTTCTTAGACGTCTCTTCTTCATCCCTTTAAATGATACACTTTACTCGTCAGTCATCTTTCGTTGGGGCAGGGTAACCAATTTTCTTGAATGTTATTTAAAGCATCAATCAACACTGACACATTTCAAATATTTCGCATATTCGAAACAAGAGAAAAAACGGATATAAAATTTCTAATGAAGTGAAAGAGGAAAAGAGAAAGAGACATGAATGGGGAACTCAGAACTCAAAACGTTCTTTGTTCAAGGATTAAGATTTTAGCATGGTGTATTCTTCCAATCTGTCCATCTAATCTACATCCGTTACAATAGCACACGTGCGCGCGCGCACACACACACACACACACACACTCACACACACACAGATGGGAGGGGGGGGGAGATAGAGAAAATTACAGAACCATCAGTCTGATCAGCCTTGCGAGCAAAATGATGCTAAAACAGCCCAGAACAGACGTAGAAGTCATTGCAGAAGAACAAGCTGGGTTCCGCAGTGGGATAAATGTCATAGAACAGATTTTCAGCCTCTGTGTTCTGTGTAAAAAAAGTATTTTCAACACCAACGAAACATCTACGTCTTCATCTAAGTAGGCTTTTTTTTTCGCACCGTTTCAGCGGCATAACTCCCACGCCGCTCATTCCCAGTACCCCGTTACATGGTCTGTCACAGTCCCAGTGTCGGCAGTCCGCAGGGAACAATCGATGCTGATTTAACGTACTTTGGACACCACCTACTAAGCCCCCTACTGACGACAATGATGGCTTGGTCCCAGAGCCACACTGAGTGAGCGTCTGTCCCAGAGTGGAGACCACCACAACATACACCCACCTCCATGAATCTGCCGACACTGAAGACACTGACAGGACGCAGACAGGAGCACGGAAGTGAGGGGGGGGGGGGGGGGGGGGGGGGGATATTATCGAAACTGAGGTCACCATGACAGCAAGGTATGAAAGGCCACGGATTTGGGGCTTTTTCGTTTATATTGATGATGATGAAAAAGGAGGAGGAGGACGGATGTCCATTTATTTTGTCTTCGTGAAAAGGCTTCCTGTCATATTGATATCCCGGCGTCGCCCAGGCCTGAGAGATACAGAAACTTGCTGCGTTGATCAGGTAATTACAGCAACACACCCAAAGACGCATCAGTGAAGAGGATGGTACTCGACTGTGTGGTCCCAGTCGCCCCATTAAACCCATAGCATATTGGGTATGAGCCGGCAGCGTGCCGAAAAAACCCACCTCCGATGGGATTCGAACCCGCATCTTCCCAGCCGTCAGTCCGCATCGCTAACCACTTCACCACAGCGGCTGGTTTTAAGCAGGCATTTGACCAAGTGTGGCATGATGCACTGTACTGTGGGTAACCATGAAGAAGTACAACATGGGCCAGATGCTGACCAACACCATCCAACAGCTGTAAGCAAAAACCAACCGTGCAGTACTTGTTCAAGGAACTGTTGGCGACCGGTTTCACCATCAGTTAGAGTCCGTCAAAGCTATCTTCTATCTCTCACACTCTTCAACATGTTCCTGGAATGCATAATGACTGGTGCCCTGAAAGGACATTCTGGCACTATCAACATCGGAGGACGCACCATCACAAATCTCCGATTTGCTTATCATATTGATGGACTGGCAGGTAGTGAGGAAGAACTGGTGAACCGCTTGGACGAAACATCAATCACATTGGTAATGGATACCAATGCCGAGAAGATGAAATTCATGACAAACAGTAAGGACCCAACCAAGGCCAGGATGAATGTCAGCAGACAACAGCTTAGAACAGTGAAGCATTTAAGTACCTCGGTGCCATCATCAGTAAAGAAGGGTCCACCCGAGCTGTGCAGAATGCAACAGCACGTGCAAGAATGGAGCTCATGTGGAGAGACAAGAACATCAGTTCAGAACAAAGCTGGAGCTCCGGAAGGCACTGTTTCTATTTATTTTCTTGTATGTATGCAAGTCCTGGTCTCTTACAGCACAACTTCAGAGTAGGATCCAACCAGTGGAAACGGGATACATCAGATGATTCCTTGGCATCTCCTACAAGGTCCACGTAACAAATAAAGTAGTAAGGAAAACCCTCAGACAGCACGTTGGTCGCTATGAAGACTACCGACCGCAGTGAAAAAAAGGGGGAAATGGGATGTTATGGTTACGTGACAGGATCATCCTTTAGGGAACAGTGCAGGAGAAAAGGAACCAAGGCAGACAGCGATAGAAATGGGCATACATCACTGAGTGGACAGAGAGGAGCTTTGCCGGGCATACAACATCACTGAGTGGACAGAGAGGAGCTTTGCAGGGCATACAACATCACTGAATGGACAGAGAGGAGCTTTGCAGGGCATACAACATCACTGAGTGGACAGAGAGGAGCTTTGCAGGGCATACAACATCACTGAGTGGACAGAGAGGAGCTTTGAAGAGCATACAACATCACTGAGTGGACAGATAGGAGCTTTGCCGAACCTCAGGCCAGACCGCCAGAAAAGGAGAATGTTGGTGATGCGTTCAGCAGTGCAGTGCCGCTCGACCAAGTCAGGTTTCGGACCACTGGCAGTGACAGTGACAGTGACATTTCCCTTCAGTTATCTTAATATTTGAAGAGAGAGACTCTGACACTTACACTGAAAATATTTTACTGTTTCATTGCCATTGTCAATACCTTTTGCAAGCGGGAAAAAATATATGAACAGGACAGCAATAATGACGAAAAACTGAACAAAAACAAACAAACAAACAAAAACAAAAACAAAAAAACCCAAACAAACAAACAAACAAAACACACACACACACACATCACGAGAAATAAAACAAGAATAGGAACAGCACATATTAGCTGTGAAAGAGTAGCACCAACATTCACACCCATACGTTTTAGAATACAGCATTGTTGTAGACAGTGAAACTGTAACGAAACAGATGAATATGTAGTGGATAAGAGCACACACGCTCACAGCACACCACACATTCGCACGCATATACACTCGTACTCGAAAATCTCCTGTTTTGGTCGTTAAACAATGGTTCAAAACTATTTCCTGGTTGTTATTGTTCATGATCTGCCACAATATCAAAACTGTTAAAAGATATTGCTTAAATGTTTCAAACCTCTGATTTGAAGCTATTTCAGTATGAATGATGGCTGTTCTGTTCAATGTTCTAATTGTTAACCAAAACATTTTTGAATCTCTATTGGAGTCCTTTATTTATTCACTTTTTACTTTTTGTCCGAAGTCATATTTTTTTCTGTTGAATCGGTTTTGTATCTTCTAAACGTTCTCTTATATAAGTTTGACATACTTTGTTCTTTTCCCTATTTTTTCCTTTGAAAAGTCTTTAGCAGCATCATCACTGTTCTTTTCTTCCGTTCACATTCATTTTCACACCACTCATCCTGACTTTTCATTCTTTCTTTCTTTCTGGAGGGAGAGAGAGGGGGGGAGGGCGGGGGGGTACAGGTACAGGTACAGACAAAGAAAGACAGACAAAGACAGATAAGGGCTATGACAGAGATGTGGCCTTTGATGTTGAATCTGGCGAGGCAGTTTTTTGTTTGTTTGTTTGTTTGTTTGTTTGTTTTTGTCTTTTTTTGTAGAGCCGTGTATGTATTCCAAGACAATGGATTTCTGTTCAATCCGTGGAGCTTGATCAGTTCTTGATGGCTGAACTGTCCAGTTCTGGACCAATGCTCTCGCTGTTCCAGACCTTCGAGAAATCACTGCAGGTGGACTAACATTCTTCTCTCGACCAGCAGTCGTTCTCGGCAGACTTGATCCCCTCTATCTCAGTATGTCTCGAGCGAACACAGTCCTGTGCGTTGTTTTTCTGCACGTCTGTGTCAACAGGGGTCTGTTCTTTCTGGCATGTGTTTCTGTAGCGAAGGACTGAACGTCCGACAGCTCCTGAACCATCTTTTGTGAGACATCCCTTCTCCGTTCTCCGCACATTGCCCAGCCATCTGTGACGTCGATGTCTGAGAACTGACTTCAGGTCATCTCCTGTGCCTCGGTGTTCGGATCCTTGCCTGGCTGTGATAGACCCAGTGAGCGCCCGATGGAATTGTGGGAGAATATGTATGGCGTGGTACTTAAAAGATACATGACGTCTAATTAGTATGGCACATAAAATAGAATGTACGGTTCAATGTCAAAGTTTTGGTATGACAAGCTTATCTGTATTAATTTATCATTATTGATTTCTTCATCCATTTATGTATAGTTTATAGATTTGTTTACTTGTATGTTCAGCCATCTGATTAGTGTTCCACGGCTATATTCGTTAATCACTTAATTCATTTTATTACTTATTCACTTTTTACCTTCAATACGTGATTTTAACATTTCCAACAATTTCTCTTCACGTGCTTGGCCTCGTCGCTGTGTGGCCACAGTCCACATGTAGAGAAGAGGATTGAGAGCAGAGTTGAATGGCAACATGAACACAACCAGGGAGCCATGGATCTTGTCTGAACCACTGACGCCATTAGAAGTCATCATGGTCACCACGCCTATTGAGATCCAGCATATAGCATCCGTGATGGCAACCTTGAACAACAGACGAGCTGAAGTATGTGCTGATCTTTTTGTGGGATCAAGTGCTATTCGATATTTTGGTATTCGCATATAGATGGCTATTTGACCAGCTGCAATCATCAAGCAAAAAACCAAGTTAATTATCACCGTAACTGTGAACCATCTGGGTTTGTGACTGTAGTTCTCATGTTGAAATAAAGCCAGACGACACAGACCTGACTGGCCATGGAGTCCCCAGTGTGACAGACCAGGAAGGAAAGGCACTAACGACAACAAAGTACCAATAAACCAAGCTGCTGAGCAAGCTACAGCCATTGAACCTTTACTGAATCTCCAAGATCCTTTGGGGAAACAAAGGACAAAGACGTGATCCAAACTGATGAACCAGAGGACCAACACTGACACTTCACTGGACAGAAAGCAGAGAAAGCCGTTGACCATACACGTGATACTGTTGATCCATGTCTGTTCAAACAGGATATATTCTCCATGAAACATTTCGTTGGCTACTAGTGTCATGCTGACGTGATTTCCCATACAAATATTAGCCAACTGCAGATGACAAATGGCCATTATAAAACTACCTGCAAAGATTTCCTTGACTGCCCAGAAAACTGTGAAGCAAAGCAAGTTCCCTATAACAGCCGCTGTGCTAATTGCCCCAAAGAAAATTGTGTACAAATCATTTGGTATCAATGTCTTGCACGATGGCAATATAGCACTGGGTACTGAACACATCATTGTTGACTGCTTGGGAAGTAGGTTCTCACAACAAAATCTATAATCAGACGCGAAGAGCAGCTCTAAATAGTTAGATTCTCTTATCAGATCCAAAGGAAAATCGTGAACTGGATTCCCGCGTATATCCAGTTCAGTCAAGTGTGGAATGTTCTTAAAACCTAAAGATCCTATCATTTCAATCGCTGAAAAAGACACATTCAGATATTCCACAGACGGTAGGTACATGTAAAACTGATTGCTCAACACATTCAGAAGTGTGTTTGATATGTCCACTCGTCTAAGGCTGTAATGAATATACTTTGGTAATTTGTTTATCATCTGCCTGAGAGGGTTGTTTGCTAATCGCAATGTTCTTATATTTGACATTTTACGAAAAACCGACATATCAAAAGATTCTAGAAGATTATTGGTAAAATCAATCAACTGCAAGTTGGGAAACGTCATACCAGAAATATTCGCGATGGAACAAGAGGACAGACACAGGTAAATAAGGTATGTGTTTCTTGAAAAATCAGTCACCGTCATTCCTGTGTCTGTAGCGTCCACATAGCGAAGTTGAGGGAAGAGATCAGGTCGAAAAGGCTTCCTGCACGTGAACGAGTGACCTTGACACAGACAACCTTCAGGACAGGTCATATCACACATCCACTCATCATCACGTTGTGGGCACTGACCCCAGCCATCACACAGATGATCTCCATGCACACAGACTCTGGAAGATCGACACTGGTACAAACCAGGACACGTCACTGTCTCACAGCCTTGCTCGTCTTCTCCATAAACACAGTCAGAAAAGCCATTGCACCGTGTATAGACAGGAAGACAATCGAGCCACTCAGCTGTGCAACGATAATGAGTGTCAGGGCAAGGCTCGTCAGCTTTCATCAGCTGCTGGGTAAAATAACCAGTACCGTCCAAGTTGATGTACAGGCGTTGAAATTGCTGCACTTTTCTGTCTCGAGGATAGAATCTACCGGGATCGCATTTAAAACAGACATCAGAATCGTCTAAGCAGTCTGAATATTCATTGTGATACTGGTTTACCAGTATACACTGATTATTGTTGCATTCAAAGCCATGACATGAAGAATGTTCACAAAATGATTCATCACTGTTATCTGCACAGTCCTCTATAAAGTCGCACACAACAGCGTAAGTCATTGCTTTGCTGTCACCATCACATTTGAACATAGCGTGTGTTTGTGTATTCCTTCTTCCAGACGGACCCATTGCAGTGTTCTGGGGTCTACTGGTATTGTGAAGAACAAAATATTCTGACATTGAAGTTTTTCCAGGACTGTTGGAATCACATGAGAAAAATATCTGAGCCACCTGACCATCAGGACAAGATAATAATAACTGCAATGTTTGTGTAAATATCTCCTCAGTTGATCTGACATGTGTAGATGAGATTTCATTTGGAAATACGTTACCAGACAGTGATTTTACCTCACACAGTACGGAGTGCTTTATGTTTATCATACATAGCATGTGTACTTGCATTGAAATAAGGCTGAAATAACACAACAGCTTTCTTTGGGGGAAAGGGTAAACAAATGAGGGCCCTCTATAGACTATGGTGTTGTCGTGCCATCTAGGGAACTTACTGTACATACCTTGTACATCTAAATAACATCCAAGCAGTATGTCAAATTCATCAATATTCTTTAAAGTATGCAAAAAGTCACTTTGCTCTCTTCTTGTTTTTATTGAAGCAGGTACACCACCATGTTTTTCGCACAGGGACGGTACTTTCAGAGAATATGAACAAGGTTCGGGCATTAATCTGAAACACTTGTTACGTGAAGCCACCATGCCTTGACAATCAGGACTGCTGAAGGGACAGTGCTCTGTTTCATCCCGGCCATCTTCACACTCTGGCTTCAGGTTACAGTCCAAGTGCTCTTTGAAGGTGGAATGGTGACTGACCGAACAGTTGAACAAACCATTGGATAATATTTGTGGCATGTTATTCTCAGAAAGAGCGGAAAAATACAATTTTGCAGCGGAATCCCCAAAATATGTCATTTTAAAAATCGATGTGTCAAGAACTTTAGCTAAACTGAAATAAACACTTTTAAAATGTATATAGATATAATAACCATTTGACGTTCTATACTGTACTCGCACAGAGCTCCTTTCTAAATATTTTGACTGCAGGAGACTGACCACAAAAATATATTTATCTGCTGCTTTCACTTCCTCGGTGAATATTTTGGATGTTGATGCTATAAATGGAACTGTTATACACCAACAGTGTTCTGAAATATATTTCATGACCAAATTGTGATCTTTTGTTGTCCTAAGGTTATGTTTGATTCGGGGATTGTTGTTATTAGATATTAGCATGTGGTTTGTGCGCGAATCAAGATACATCTCCTCAAGAGAGTGATGATCACACATCACCTTCTTCATTGTCGCTGAGTCAGATATCACTGCTCTCCAATACCTGGTTTCACACCAGTATTCCAGTCGAAGATGATGAAGACGTACATATATACCCTTTGGCACCTCCACGTGCATTTTACAGAAAGTGGTGGAATCACCACACACCCCGTACACCACACCCTGGTGTGCTGAATTATCTGGCAAGTTGTTCTCACAGTCTGATACATTCACCTGCAGGATAGTAGTGTTGGTGACGTTGTGGTAAACGAAGTATTCTACACCAGGACAAATGTCATTGATCATCGGTAGACCTGGGGTATTATTGATGTAGATGTTGTTCATGTGTTTCCGAGCTGTAGCGGCATCCGCACGACCAAAGTAGATTGTGCATCAGCCCACAAATTGCCACGAACAAGAAAAAACAGTAAAATATGCTGGACACTCTTGGCTGTCTTGAGAAAGTTATTTAATTTTTTGGTGAATCTGTACAACACTTTTTTTTTAATGCGATTTACGTTAAAATATTTCCTTTAAAGATAACATGTAAAGCATGATAACACAATCTGCAATATTATGGGTGGCAAGCATGAAGGACTTTTTTTCAAATTCAGTTTCCTTATGAATCTAACTAAGGTCTCAAAATTTATGCATGGGTCAGTCACTGACAGCATGCTCACGTTCGATATTGTAGCATGGTACTGACAGTTAATGATCAAGCAAGCTTCCCATGGGTGGTTAGACCAGCAGGAAAAATCGGGAACAAAGCCTAAATACCTCTCTGACCTTCATAATCTGTTTGCAAATTGACAGACAAATAATCTTTTTTCACGAGCCCTCACTCCTAAGATTGAATGTGGTGAGAAAACTGAGAAATGTGAATGTCAGTATCTGTCTATCTATCAATTGTTATTGTTGTCATTTTATTTATATGTTTTATTGAGTCATTTCACACATTTTTGATACCCTTGTTGTTTCAACTATTGAAATTATCCCTCCACATGAAGCTGCATCTTCTTCAGTTAATCATGGAAAAGGTGATTTTTCTATGAAGGCGTTAAGGTCCTCATTACATTATTTGCTTCTGTTGTGTGACTGTACCGATTCGGTCACACACACACACACACACACACACACACACACACACACACACACACACACACGTCATCATAATAATCACTACGCCCTGATTCTTTATACCGTTACCCGTTTCTTTCCTATTCCTTGTTTTTTTGGGTTTTTTTCTTACACTTCTTTTTTTCAATACAAAAAATATAGTACTGCGTCCACCATATTCTACCCATTTCATGGTCAGGTCAGGTCATTAGATCTGCTACTGGTAACTTGTAATCCAGTACAACCTGTTCAGGGTCGGGTTGCCGGCGACTAAACCGGCACTCCCGCTGCTCCCTTCAGGGACTGGTGAGGCGGCTGGCTAGACACCCTTATGGAGATCCATAAAAGGGCGTTGGCTCAGGAGAGCAACCGACGGCCATCTAGCTCCACCGTGCTGTGTGCATGCCACACGCAGCTGGCCCCCGGGGTGTGTCTACCCATGCATGCGAAGTCTGGATCCGGCAGAATCTGCGGAAGAAACCTATCGGTTCAACGGATAGGAAGGCGGTTACAGCAACGCACTGTGGAGTGCAGAGAGCAAGATGAGACACCGAAAGGATATCTTGGTCATCCACTGCATCCGTGCTCATCCTCCAGTCGTCTTGACTTAGTCTTGCCACTGGAAATTGGTGGACCCGGACGAGAGAGTGAGGTCGACGTTCCGCAACTCCTCTTCACTTTAAACAAACTCATCGCGCAAGTCATCAGTCATCCAAAATGACCTTTCATCCTTCATCATTTCATCACCCCAAAGTCCTGTGGCAACAGGCGAGCGACGAAACGACAGGTGTGGGTACACTGGCAGTCGCAGCCGCAGACCTGCACACAGGCGGCTCAGGCCATAGGGTCGTTCTTCGTCGACAGGAGCAGCGATGGAGCTCGGCAGCCGTCTGAGCGTCTGAGCAGCCCTCTTTAGGAATGCACTGCTCACCTCCCTGGCATGAGGAAGGGGCTAGAAAAGGTGCCCTAAAAATTGCCTGCACCATATCACCCTGGCCAGCATACCGCGGCTGGCGGGACCCTACATCAGCGGTCGAAACAACAAGAAAAAAAAAGAAAAAAACAAAGATCGTTCCTCTCACCATTGGTGCTTGGAACATAAGGACTCTCCTGGACAGAGATAACGCGGACAGACCCCAAAGGATAACGGCACTAGTTGCATCCGAACTCGCCAGATACAACATTGACATCGCAGCCTTGAGTGAGACTCGGCTTGCAGGCGAAGGCGAGCTCTGTGAACAGGGATCTGGTTACACCTTCTTCTGGAGTGGACGAGGAAGCGAGGAGCGACGTGAGGCTGGCGTCGGTTTTGCAGTAAAAACAGCACTTGTCAGTAAGCTAGCTGGAATCCCAAAGGGAGTCAACGATAGGCTTATGACCATGAAACTCCCACTGGCATCTGGCCAGAAGCACCTCACCATTGTCAGTGCTTACGCCCCAACCATGACCAACCCGGATGAAGTGAAGGCGAAGTTCTACGAGGACCTTCACTCTGTCATTGCTGCTATCCCTAAAGCAGACAAGCTCATCATTCTTGGGGACTTCAGTGCTAGAGTTGGCTCTGACTACATCTCCTGGGATGGAGTGATTGGAAAGCACAGTGTGGGCCACTGCAACCCAAATGGATTGCTTTTCCTTCAGACCTGTGCAGAGCACGAACTGCTGATAACCAACACAGTTTTCTGCCTCCCTACCCGTAACAGGACGTCATGGATGCACCCTCGCTCAAAGCATTGGCATCTCATTGATTATGTCATCGTCAGGAAAAGGGATAGGCAAGATGTACGTGTAACAAAGACCATGTGCGGCGCCGTGTGTTGGACAGACCATCGCCTTGTAGTCTCGAAGCTGAATATTCGAATCCCAAGAGACGCCCCCAAGGCCAGAAGGCTCCAAAACGGCTCAACATCGCTAAGCTGAAAAACATCACCATCAAACAGTCCTTTCTGGAGCTACTGGAAGATCGCCTGGAATCCGCCTCTCTGGACAACCAGAATGTGGAGTCTGACTGGAGGACCCTGCGTGAGCTGATCTATAGTACAGCTTCAGAGACCCTGGGACCCATGACCAGAAAGCACAAAGACTGGTTTGATGAAAACTGTGATGAAATCAAGCAGCTTCTGGATGAGAAACGCCGTCTGCATCAAGCCTACCTGAGCAACCCAAAGTCCACATCAAAAAAGGATGCATACGATGCCATCCGCAGGACTGTTCAGCAAAAGTTACGCCAGATGCAGGATAAGTGGCTGAGTGACAAAGCTGATGAGATCCAGGGATATGCTGACAGGCACGATATGAAGAGGTTCTATGATGCCTTAAAAGAAGTCTACGGCCCCACATCCTCAGGATCATCCCCCCTCCTCAGTGCAGATGGGAATACCTTGATCACCGAGAAGGAGAAAATTCTCGAACGCTGGGCTGAGCACTTCAACAGTGTCTTAAATCGCCCTTCCTCCATAAATGATGAAGCCATAGACCGTCTCCCACAAGTCCCCATCAAAGACCTGACAACACCTCTTGAGACCCAGAAAGCAATCCGTCTGCTATCCAATGGCAAAGCACCTGGCTCAGGCTCCATACCAGCAGAGGTCTACAAGGATGGAGGCACTGTGCTGACTGAGAAGCTCCATCAGCTGTACTCACTCATGTGGAAAGAAGAGACGATCCCCCAGGATTTCAAAGATGCATCTATCGTTCACTTGTACAAGCGAAAGGGGAACCGGCAAGCCTGTGATAACCATCGGGGCATTTCCTTGCTCTCCATCGCAGGCAAGATACTTGCCAGGATCCTACTAAACCGCCTCACAGCACACCTTGACCAAGGTCATTTGCCTGAGAGCCAATGTGGATTCCGGAAAGAGCGCGGAACCACCGACATGGTGTTTGCTGCAAGACAGCTGCAAGAGAAATGTCAGGAGTAAAATGCTGATCTGTTCTCCACCTATGTCGACCTCACTAAGGCCTTCGACACCGTGAGTAGAGAGGGACTGTGGAAGATCATGGCCAAGTATGGATGCCCTCGGAAATTTATTTCCTTGGTCAGCCAATTCCATGAAGGCATGCAGGCTCGAGTCCAGGACAAAGGCGAAACATCTGCTCCTTTTGCTGTCACAAATGGTGTCAAGCAAGGCTGCGTCCTGGCTCCAACGCTGTTCAGCCTCATGTTCTCTGCAATGCTTACTGATGCCTTCAAAGATGGCGATGTTGGAATCGGCCTAAAGTACCGAACAGATGGCAAGTTGTTTAACCTCAGAAGGATTCAAGCAAAAACGAAGGTCATGACAGACATCATCAGAGACTTTTTGTTTGCTGATGATTGTGCCCTCAACGCTGGATCTGAAGCTGACATGCAACTCAGCGTCGACAAGTTTGCCACTGCCAGCAGGAACTTCAGCCTTACCATCAGCACGAGGAAAACTGAAGTTCTCCATCAGCCAGCCCCAGGGAAACCCTACGTTGAGCCCAACATCACAGTCAACGGTCAGAGACTCAGTGCGGTGGAGCGGTTCACATACCTTGGCAGCACACTGTCACGAAATGCGACCATCGACGATGAAGTGAACGTCAGGATTGCAAGAGCAAGCGCAACTTTTGGTAGACTCAATGCAAATGTCTGGAACAGAAGAGGCATTAGTCTTGAGACCAAGCTAAAGGTCTATATAGCAGTAGTTCTCCCCACACTACTGTACGCCTGCGAAACTTGGACAGTGTACCAACGACATGCCAAGAAGCTGAACCACTTCCACACAACATGCCTCAGGAAGCTACTGAACATCAAGTGGCAAGACAAGACCCCTGACACAGAGGTGCTCGCAAAAGCCACCCTTCCCAGCATCTTCACCATCCTGATGCAGACCCAGCTTCGCTGGGCTGGACACGTGGCGCGCATGCCAGACCATCGGCTGCCAAAAAGGCTCTTCTATGGCGAGTTGCAACAAGGGAAGAGATCACACGGAGGTCAGAAGAAGCGCTTCAGAGATACTCTGAAAGTCTCTCTGAAAGCGTTTGATATCAACCCTGACTCCTGGGAGGAATCTGCAGTGGACCGTGACAAATGGCTCGCTGCTGTGCACAAAGGCGCCAAGTTGTGCGAGGCCAACAGGACTGCTGCAGCTGTTCAGAAGAGGCAGGCCAGAAAGTCACGGGCAAACAAGCTCCCTGACAATGGTATGCCTGTCTTTGTCTGCCCCAACTGTCAGCGAACATTTCGTGCGCAGATTGGACTATTCAGCCATCTGCGCATTCACAGATAGATTCATGAGCATCCTCCCCCCCCCCCCCACCACCACCCTCCCCCCATCCCCCACCTGGATGACAACGATGGTCATCATCGATCTCGATGGACACACACCACCACCCATTTCATTGCTTACTTGTGTCCCTTTTACTTCCTTTGATTGTCTAGTGGGGTTATTTGTGTGGGTTTTGTTGTTGTTGTTACTTTTTGTTTGTTTGTTCTTTGTTTCGTTTTTTTGCTTTAGATGCAGTAAAGTGATTTGCGCTTCTTTGTTTGTTGGATTAGTAATGATCACTGTTTCTGTTTCTAAAATTTGTAAGTATATACTTTGAGAGTAATTTTTTTTCTGTGACAAGGTAACTTATGACTTCATTACAGAAAAAAATCTTATTTGAACTATGAACGTTTCCCATTTGTCCCTGTCTGACAAGTTTTTATTAGCATCAGGTAAAATTCTATGAACAATTTCTTTATTCTATTGCATTGAGACACGTCATATACTGTTTAGATAACTATTGTTAAATTTCCATTTGCGTGAACCACACAGCAAGCCGCTTTCTCTGAGTTTGATCGTCACTGCTTTATGATCGAATTTTTGGAACAGTAAAATAATCGCAAAAGACAGAGTGATGTAACATGTTATCTGACAAAAGACAGTAATAGGGGCGACGGGCCATTTATGGATTACTCCTACTCCATGAATAGAATAATCATATTCATTAATGTGGAACATTCGATGAGTATCAGGACGTGGTCATTTTTTTTCTGATATAATATCACGTTTATTATCATAAACACGGTTAAAGTCTCCGAACAAGACGGTAACTGTATTTAGAGGGTTTTTTTTTGTTTGTTTGTTTGTTTTGTTTTTCTTTCAAATTTCACCCACATTTTTACCCTCATTTGCCCAGTTTCCCCAAACCCTCCATTCATCCACATCTCCCACCCCTTCTAACCGATAATACTCAGATGTATTCATAAATACTTTTACAAAATGTCTTCAATCACCGATATGTGTGACGGGACATTAAACAAAAATTCCTTCCTTCCTTCCGAACAAGACAAAGCTGTTGTCACCAAACTTGTTACGGGTGGGCTGTCACGGAGTTATTCAATTTGAAAACAAAGGCTATATCTTCCGCAGAATATTTGGAGCATAAATGTTTGCTAAATCGGAAATTATACCTTTCATGGGTTACTGAAATAACTGATATTCTGTTATGTGCCATTTAAAGCTGACGTTGCCATTGAAGTGTTTCGAAATATTGTACCACCCCATTATCTTCCGCATACATGTATATCGTTATTAATAATATGATCTTCCTGTAGACAAATAATATGAAGGTTTTTGCCTTTGAAATAATGAATATAAATTTGGTTTTCAAGCTCCTGCAGTTCAATAAGTTTATTCTTATCTTACCCATTAATAATTCATTAGCATTCATTTACTTGTTGTTTTCCAGAATGCGAAGTTACAGTTCTAAAGTCTGAATCGCGAAACGAATTCAAAATCCATGGTGTATAATCAGATGGTCAACGTGAAGATTTGTCACAGTCAATGTCAGACATTACTTTTGCCACACCCCTTCAGTACGGTCAGAATCAGGCGAAGCAGTACAGTCGGACCGACCATTGACCACAGTCTCCTGATTGTACCCATCTGAATCGGGTCTGGTCTCCGGATACCCAAGTGTCTTCGGGTTTTCGAGGGGAGTTCCTTGGCTCCAGGGAAGTGCTCAGCGTTACCTCTCGTGTAGGGAATCAACTTCTGGTCGATTTGTCTTTTCTTTCCTTTTTTCTTTTTCCCTCCACCTGCAAATCACACGTTCATTCTCCTCTCTCTCATCATTCAGTACTACGCTTTCCCTCCTTGATGATTTCTTTCTCACGCCATTCACTCTCACACTCTCTTTTCTTGCCGACTCATCTTTCTCACCAATCTGATCGTGTTTATAACCAGGCTTTTTACAGGCCTTGCACACACTATTTTTGACACACTCCGATGCGTGGTGGTTTTGGTCCAAGCATGTTGAACACATGATTTATTTTTTTCATTTAAGAATACGAAGCTTTTGTTCTCAGTGGTACACCTTAGTTGTGAGTATGCTGTGCTTGAGGGTCGTTTCCAGAGAGTCTGACGGAACTTGAATTAAACATAAATTGTCGTCTCGTTAGAATACGTGTCAGTTTATCATTCATATCTCTGGCTCTCCCACATTTGATGAAGTAGTGAACGCACATCCAACTCTCAGTAGGGTAGGCTACATGTTCTGTTTTACTGGGTGCTACAGAAATGAGCACATTGTCAATAAACTCTGTTTGAAGGCTTCGCTTCTTTTTTCTCAATTCTTAGAATGATTGGGTTCGTGTTCGCAAATCACAACACTCTTCCTCCCTGTACCAGCATTTGAGACCTGGCAGTAGGATAAATTTGCCACTGTAAATATGTACCTAGTAAGGTGTGTAAGCATCGAATCAAACACATAAATCAACGATGTCTAAAGAAACATATACCTGTCACATTAAGCACACGGTTTTGTTTATGAAAGAAAATACTCTGACTTTTCCCTAGAAGCTTTGAAATAAATCACATTCATTGAGCTTCTTGGCAGTTCCGTATGTTATTTCTTTTAAACAAGTAGCACTCATAAATCAAATACAAGTAAGTCTCAAGTACAGAAGTTATGACGATCACTGGGGAGGGGGTAGGAGTAGGGATGACTATGTGCGTGAGTGCGCATACGTCCGTGCGTGTACATTGTGTGTGTGTGTGTGTGTGTGTGTGTGTGTGTGTGTGTGTGTGTGTTACCATTCGATTTGTTTTTGAATGACTGCAACACAAACAAGTTCAGTAAGTGTCTCCTGTTGCACCAGAGAATCAGTGATCTGGGTTGCACATATAAAAATAATGGCAGTCAGTTTTGGATCTCCCACTCCGTTAGTGGACTGATGATGGGAGGCCCTCCATACACTGTTCCTAGAGTGCTTCGCGATACTGCTCCGTCACTAACACGACAGGCTTTTAAAGATTAAAAACGTTGACAGGAGACTAGAGTGAGCTTAAAATGGACAGCTTTGAGCTCAATTTACAAACAAACAAAAAACAAGATGTGTAGGCAATGCACTTCGATCCTGGGATCTACCATAAGTGATACAGTAAAATAAAACAAACTATTGAAAACGAAGATACAAAGAGACATAGCTGGACGTGAGTGGAATGGCACCATAAATGACTGACCCTTTTCAGAGTTTTTATAACCGAATGAACGTCTTGTCTCCAGCACCATTTCCAAGAGCGTGGATCACAGACATACCACTAACGATGGTATACGTTGGGTTGTTGGGTGGGCAAGCAATCTGTGGTAGGTATTGATGGAGAAATTCCTGCTGTCAGAGGCTGCCAGAGAAAGACGCCTCGTGTTGAGACAGATAACTATCTGCCTCCAACAATATTGATTGACATGCCTTCCAGTTTCTGTTGCTGTTATCACCGGTGTGAAGTTAAATGTGTTTGCTGTCAGTCTAATAGTTTTTTCTTCTCCACTATTGACCTGTCGTCGTCGTCAGCCTCCTTCCATCTCGAGAGACGATGGCTGCACCAGAAATGTAGTCACTGTCGGGCATTGCACTTCCTGCTGTGGCTTTGTAGACCGATGCTGGAGTGGCAATCTCTACTGCATGTGGGACAGAGGTAGATGCTGCTTGGTTAACAGAATTTGACTTGACCTGCACTTTGTATATACCCTGCCAACCAACATTTGGGGGGCGGGGGAGGGGGGTTGGGGAGGAAATGGGGTAAGGGTGGGGTGATGCTGTAATTAAAACTGATGGTTCTGCTGACACGCCCGTTCTGTTTGAAGTAGTAGATGACCTGCTTTCCAGTTTATTATGCCGTTAGTTCTGGTGACGTGCATGCACAGTACGTAAAAATCTTAAACAAGTCAGTGTGTATTTGAATGAAATCTAGTTTCTGCTTTATTTTCTTCTTTCCAAAGTCTTTTTAGGTGTATTCGTGTCCTTCACCAGTAGTCAAACTGAACATGGCCTTTACATCTTTGACAGTTTTTTCGTTAACTAACGGACACCATCTGTTTCCGGCTGCATCTGCTCATTGTTCCAAGAAGACTTCCTGCCACTTTGCCTCACTCTTAATGTACTCAAACTGCTGATGGTCCAGAATTTGATTGGGATTCGTTGAAACTCTTTCTTCACGGGGTCATTAGCAAGGAAACCTTACTGAGCCTTTGGTGCTGCGACAAAGAACATTCTCATGTCAGCTAGAAACACTATGTAGGTTTTCCAGTACTGGAAAGCTGTGTTGTCAGAACAGGAGGTTTCAAACACATCAAACAGAAGTTTGACCTGTCACGTCTCTGTCAGCTCACTTTCATATACGCGTCATCCTTATGGTAAAAAAGAAACCTGCTTCTTAAATCAAGAGACGCCAAACCTGTGATGTGGACAAGTACTGAGCAGTGAATGATAGAAACTAAATCTGTTAAGTTGCCAATGCACCATCAGCAGTGTCTGGGGGACTCTTTGCTTGTCGAAACAGTAATAATACATTTACGTGTTGTTGCTCATGGGCTTCCTTAATTGTAAAGTATATGTTTTTCCCCACGCAGTGTTCTTAATGGAGAACAACAGGTGTGTATGAGAGTGTGAAAGCTTATGATTGCTTGGGGGATTGACAAAGGAGTTAGACACTTTAAACTTCGGATAAGAGCAAAAGTCCTCCTGACCGTCTCACATACATCGACACACAGAGACAGACAGACAGATAGACAGGCAGACAGACAGACATATATACACACATCGATATAACAATACTACAAAGCAATGACTGCTGCTGCTACTACTACTACCACTGCTGCTGCTGCTGTTGCTGCTACTGCTGCTGTCATTGCTGCTGCTGCTGCTGCTGCTGCTGCTGCTATAACCACTATTTGCCAAAATCACCAATCATAAATGACATTTTTAACAATACCAACTATGAAAATATCACAAATGGCAACAAAAGAGATCATGATGTTGTTTTCGGTATTACCAAAATTTAATCACCAAAACTGTTTCCAGATTTGAGTCAGTTTATGGTATCAGGGGATGTAAATGTTTACCCACATTTGATTTGAAAGTAGACAGAGAACAGTTCGCTTTTATGTTAGGAGAAAGTGAGTTACACAAGGATACAACTGAATGTGTAATGCTGATTTTACAGTCTCCCAACTCCCTCTCCCTCCCAACTCTTGGCGTCTTGGCGAAGGGATATGGATCGTTCATTGCTATGTACTGGAAAGTCTATCTTGCTTTCGACCAAGATGAAGCAAAACTGATGAAATGGGTTGGTATCTGAGGCCATTGTTAGTTATACTTGTAATGTTAATGGAACTTGTTTCTGTCAAACGTGTGTGTTGGGGACTAAATGAGGTTGGCGATTAGAAGACTGCGCGAAAAAGTGTGACATTTTCAATAACATTTACTGTTATCTAAAGGAGACCGACCCCAGTAGGATGGTATTGTGTCATCATCTTTTCCCTCTTTAACTAAGTTTCCGATCGTGAGGATTTACGTTAGAAAGTAGGTTGTGTTCGAAGACGACATGACCTCGTTTTTCTTGTTCACAATTAAAAGGAAAGAAATTCTGAACAGAACAATTACAGTGACACTAACAACACTATAAGTATTCTAAAGTGGACTCTGAATTAACTGTAATGAACATGAAAGAAAAGTTGAATCGATCGTTGTAGACTGGTTGGTACAGATCTAGAAATCTACCATGTTTTGCCATGTGCTTGAAGCGATGGCAACGTCTCCTTTACCGCCGGAATAAAGAAATAATCGAGATATAATGAAGCACATAAAAAACATGATTTAAATGGCGTTATAACGTTCATAACAATCACATTTATCTATCCCAGGAAGAAGAAAACGTCAACATTGCTTTTAGTATTAAATATTAGTCATATGACGTCAGATGTGCTGCAGCCTAGTTTTTGTTTATTGTTGTTGTTTTTTTTGTTTTTCGTCATATCGAACAAATTCTAGAGGTGATGCCTTCTTATTCCGAAATGATCTCGAACTGAAGGTAAACAATGTTCATATAGATGATCAAGGTAATTTTCTTATAGTCTTTTTGCATAGTACGGACAAAGATATACTCTTAGTCAACGTGTACGGTCCTAACAGAGATAGCCCTGGATTTTTTGTTTGTTTGTTTTGTTTTGTTTTTACGAGATTTGATTAATAAAGAAATGCAGATTACCTGACATACTCGCTGTTAGTGATTAGAAACTGATTTAGACCCCAATATTGTTGTGACAATTATGAAAATAATATATCATCCGCGGGCAAAATAGAAGAAATGGTGGTAGAATTAGGGCTCACCGATATATGGGGATAAAATAACCCAGACGATAAACAGTTTCACATGACGAAAATCACACCCATCAAAACAAAGAAGACTTTTTTCTTCTTCTTCTTCTTCTTCTTCTTCTTCTTCTTCTTCTTCTTCTTTTTTCTCTTCTGAATACTTCATTTGGTCTAGTAAAAACTGATCTTCTCCCCGGATATAGAACTGATCACTCTATTGTGACACTGACATTAGCATTTGTCAGTTACAAACTTTCTGCCGACCATTCTGCTGTTATATTCTTGCTTAATATTTCAAAACCTACCAGAACCAAAAAATTTGTTACTCGTTGCAACCTGAAATCCATCAAAATTAACACTTTTTCTTCTCAACTTGCTGAACGCCTTTCCAAAATTTCTTCCCGTACCAACGTATCCACACATTACAACACTGTCCTCTCTCAACTGTGGATGAACATGCACCCCCCACTACCCGCATGCTCCCTGACAGACCCTCCGCCCCATGACATTCGACATGCAAAACGCAAACGTCGCCAACTGGAAAGGCGATGGCGATCAACAAAACTGCAAGTCCACAATCAAATATTCCGAAAACAAATAAATAAAGTCAAACATATGATCTCATCAGCAAAGACAAACTTCTTTTCTTCTCAAGTTCTCGATGCCACAGCCACCAAATCTCTTTACTCTGTCATGTCAAATCTTCTTTGAACTGCAAAAAAGACTCCTCTTCCTTCTGCCTACACTTTATCTGAACTCCCCAATGTCTTCTCCTCTTTCTTTTTCGACAAAGTCCGAATAGTCGTACCACCTTATACCAAATGTCTTTCCAACCTGTTCATCCTGATCCTCAATTCAGCGGCACTCCTCTCCATTCCTTTAATCCATTGACTGAAACAGAAGTTCATGAAATCCTGAAAGAAATGACAATAAAATCCTGTGAGCTCGATCCAAAACCAGCCTCGGTCTTTTCCCGGTGTGCCTCACATCTTCTCCCCACAATCACCAATATTGTCAACTCATCCCTTCTCACTGGAACCTTTCCATCCACTTTCAAAACTGCAATCGTCCGGCCTCTTCTGAAAAAACCCAACCTTGACGCAAACATTTTGAAAAACTATCGACCAGTTTCTAATCTTCCATTCATGTCCAAACTCCTTGAAAAAGCTGTCCTCAAGCAGCTCAACAACCACCTTTGTTTCAACAATCTCATCCACCCATTTCAGTCTGCCTATCACGCTGACCACAACACCGAAACCACCCTCCTCCACATTCTGGACAATCTACTGATAGCGTCCGACTCAGGAAAAAATTCCCTTCTCACTCTTCTCGACTTGTCCGCCGCCTTTGACACGATATACCATTCAATTCTTCTTTCCCGTCTTCATTTTATATTTTGTATCAACGGCACTGTTCTAAACTGGTTCAAATCTTATCTCACTGATCGATTCCAGTCTGTCATTGTTGATCATTTCCAATCTGAACCCGTTAAAATCGAACATGGAGTCCCACAGGGATCTGTTTTAGGCCCAGTGCTCTTCACACTGTACACTGCTCCTCTCGCTGAAATCATCAACCGCCATAATATCAGTCATCATTCTTATGCTGATGACACTCAACTCCAGAAGAGTGACACCCCTGAAAAATTGTTGTCGCTCTTGCAAGAAACATCCAGCTGCTTCCTGGACATTCAAAACTGGATGACTCGAAATAGTTACAATTGAACGCGGACAAAACTGAAGCAATGATCATAGGAACTAAACAAAAACTGTCTTCCATCACAATTGACACAATCAAACTTGGCAGTACATCCATCCCTCTTTCCACGTCAGTCAGGAACCTCGGTGTTGTCCTTGACAATACACTGTCCATGCAAAAATTTATCAGTCAGACATGTCAGTCCTGCTACTGTCAACTGCGGCGCATCAGTGCCGTCCGGAAATATCTGTCCACTGACGCAACATCTAAACTTGTCGTTTCTTTCATTCTCTCTCGCCTTGACTATTGTAACTCTCTATTGTCGGGTTTGCCTGCTTCATCCATTCAGTCCCTTCAGCGCATACAAAACTCTGCTGCCCGACTCGTCCTCAGAAAGAAAAGATCTGAGCACATCACTCATCTTTTGCAACATCTCCACTGGCTCCCTGTCTCACACCGAATAAAGTACAAGATCAGCACTCTACGTTATAAATGTATTCACAAAACTGCCCCTTCCTATCTCTGTGGCTGCCTTCACCTCTACACTCCATATCGCTCACTACGGTCGGCTTCGGATCCACTCTGTTTATGCATACCCAGATTCAAACACTCGACTGTTGGCCGCCGTTCTTTCTCTGTCTCTGGACCTTGCGATTGGAATGAACTTCCTCTTTCGCTTCGTCAAGTCTCCGCTCTCAGCTCTTTCAAGTCTGACCTTAAAACCCACCTCTTCCCAAAATAGCCTCCCTTGCCTGCCCTTCCTTGTCTTTAGTTTCTACAGTTTTAGAGTTATGCATGCGTGTGAATGACTGGTGCGAAAGCGCTTTGGTTTGTCTCTGCACAAGATTCAGCGCTATATAAATACCATTATTATTAGTATTATATTAAAAGAAGAAAAGCACATTTTCTGGATGTCCAACACCTCTTTATTAAAATACAAACAATATTTAGATGACATAAACGGACGGTGATTTTTTTAAGGTGATAAAAGAATATGTAGAATGCGATACTGAAGGGACTGAATTTGAAGGATCTTCAAGATTTGATGTAAAACTTGACAAATCAGACAAATTATTCTTGGGGATTTTACTTGTGAAAATAAAAACAAAACCCATTTCATATGCTACAATGAAAAAGAAAAAGGCGACAGAAACGGAAAACAGACTTATAAAAGAAACTGCGCTCTTAGAACAATAATGAGATAAATCAGAAAATCATCTTGATGAGCTAAGTTGGAAAAAAAAATCTTAGAACTTGTGGCATTCCGAGAACATAGAATGGAAGAAGTGATGTTGCAGGTAAGAGCTAAATGGTTAGGGGAGAGTGAAAAGATTACAAAATATTTCTGTACCCTGGAAACGAGAATCACAAAGTAATTAATAATAAATGGATGCATGTTTACGAACCAAATACAATAAAAGACGACGTGTTTCGTTCACAAAAATGTACAACGTTTAAACATTGGGAAAAAAATATATGGGGGATCTGGTTCGAAATCTACAAACCTTAATACAAGATGAAAATGATTCGCTCGAATGAAAATAACTAAAAGAAGCAGGAAAAAGGGTAGAAGCACAATAGGATTTAAGGGACAGATGGTTTTGTGCGTACATTTTCAAAGTTGGTTTGGGTTTGGTTTTGTTTTTCTTTTCTTTTTTTTGTTGTTGTTGTTGTTTTGTTTGTTAGTTTGCTTTATTTTTTTAACATTAGGACCATTTGCTGCAAAGCTCCTGATGATAGCTTTGTAGATAGGGAGCTTTCTTCAGTCCAAAAAGAAGGAATTATTACTTTTATTCCTAAAGGTGATGAACCAAAACTCTTTATTAGAAATTTGGGACCAGTTCTCTTCTAAACGTAACGTTAAGAACAGGATTTTCTTGCATTGGACTAAAAACTGTTTCACCTAAATTCATTAATGAAGACCAGACTAGTTTTGTGAGGAACAGATAAATTGGTGACAATATCAGACTGATTTATTACTTGATTTTAACAGACAATAATTGCCTGGGCTTTTGTTTTGCCTCGACAACATTCGACTCATTAGACTGGAATTTCCCTTAAAAGTTACGCAATGTTATGGCTTTGGAAACGACATATGCAAATGGATAGTCACCTTTTAAGAAAACACATTAAATCAACACTTATAAATGGTCAAACGACATAATGGTTTAACATTGAACTAGGCTACCGGCGTGAGATACAAATAAACGAGACTGAATATGAAATATCCTACATTGCTGATGTTGCTCAGCTAATAAACAAATGGGGATGTCCGATCCTTTAAAAAGAGTATTGCATTAATCAACAGATTTGGTGAAGTTTCTTGCCCGTTTCTGATTGAAAACAATACACAAGCTGTCTGGCTAGGAAGCAAAACATTTTCAAAAGCAGTATATGTGCCATGTTTGAAGATAGTCTGGAATCCTTCACAACTAAAGATTTTAGGGATTTGGTTCGTACTGGATTTGAGAAGATGCATCGAACTAATTCAGAACAGAAAAATATAAGGAAGCAAAATACCTTTTCCAGATTTGGTCAAAAGGAATACTCACCATTCCTGGTATGACCGCAAATCTAATATCGCCAATTCTTTCGAAGTTTATACAGACATGTATAAAATTTAAAACTCCACGATGTTTTTGTGTGGATTAATGGTGCAATTTTCAAATGATTTGTTGTTGGGTAAAGAAAGTAAAAATGTTATGATATATGGAAATGATTTATTTTGGGCGGAATGGGTGTTTTCCTCTTGTATTTGATGACATAGTAAAATGATCTATTGATACATCGCAGTGGATTCACAATCAATTTCAAGTCGGATGCTTAAAGATAAATAAGTCCGAATGCAGACCAATGTCTCTTCAGCGGCATTCAGGAGATAACGCCCAGTCGAGGGGATCATGCCGACAGCTGTCTTAGTTTAACCTCACTATTTTTGTATGTCATCATGTATTCTCTCCCTCCCTCTCTCTCTTCATGTTTTATGTCAATAATTGTATATGTATATATGTATATTGTATATGTGTAACAAAGACTGGAAATTCCTTTTTTTTTTTTATCTGATCACAATTAAAATACACGTATCTTCGCAACCAACCTCCCTGTTTGCTGATTACCACCTTTCCAATTCCAGAAACGAAGGCAGCTCCAGCCATCTGACACTGACGTAGTGCAAGCAGATGCCAGCGTGTAACCACAATGCAGCGATACCATACAGGTCAGGAAAACCATGTAGACAGCCGTTGTGGTATCCATAACCATTTTGATGTCATATGACATGGTCTGGGATACCAAAACGGCGTTTTATTGCTCTGCTAGTTTGGATCAGAATCCCATCCATAGCCACACCTGGGTTTGTCTGCCGCAGTCTCAGTGCTAGCACTTCACATGTAACTGGGAGGCCACACACCAGAGAAGACCCTGCACTGCTTCCAATCATTTCGGTAGTGTTCAGTAGTGCCTGTTCTGATTAAAAATACTCAGGACACCACTTACTAAGCCCACTGACAGTAATGACCAGTTTGTCGCAGCGCCATGCTGATTGAGCATCTCCTCCTGGGCAGAGACCACGGCAGATAACAGCTTTCCGCAATTAATGGTAACAGGTTGCGTGATTCGCTCTCTCCAACATGTAAGAGGTTCCGCGATATGATCCGCTTAGTTACATCAATGAGAGCAAAGGTCAGGTTTTAGTGTGTGTGTGTGTGTGTGTGTGTGTGTGTGTGTGTGTGTGTGTGTGTGTGTGTGAGTGTTTTGTTTGTTTGTTTGCTTTGCGTACTTCTCCCAAAGTACAGCTATATGTATCCTATCTACTTTTTATTTTCGTGCACTTGGAAATTATTTGCACATTGATTGTTTGTATTTCTTCGTAATCGTGAATATATCACAGTGTTTATCATTTTCCCTTTGTATCTTCTCCATTTATGTCTATTCCTTAAATGGCAGAGCAGGTATTTATCAGCACAACCTTTTGAAGTTCATGAAGGGGTCAAACAGGGCTACGTTCTGGCACCAGTCCTTCAACCTGTTCTTTCCCTTGTCTTCTCAGACAGGCAATGCTGCAAGCATTCACATATGTTACCGCTGTGATGGCTCCATCCGTGCTCGACCTGCACAGATCGAGTGCCAAAACAAGAAAACCTTCCAGTCTCATCCAAGAAACTCTCTTTGCAGATGATTGTGCACTGATGGCGTCAAGCCGAATGACTTGCAGATCATGCTGACAGGGTTTTTCGAGGCCTCCAAATATTTCGCACGCAACTGCCTGGGATAAGCTGATGTGCTTTTCCAGCCCACACACAACTGCAATGCACTGCAGCCACGCATCACCATAGATGACACAGAGCTGGAAAATATCGATCGCTTCAAATACCTGGGACGTGCTGTCTCCAGGGATGGTTCTCTGGACATAGAGATCTCAGCCAGAATTAACCAAGCAAGCCAAGTGTTTGCAACAAGGTGCTGGACCATGATGATGTTACCCTGGCCTCAAAACTCAAGGTGTACAACACTGTCGTCCCCCCACCACTTTTATCCGGCTGTGAAACATGGACGATCTACAGAAGACACTTAAAACAGCCGGAAAGATTCCACAAACGGGCCTTGCGCTACATCACTGGGATACGGTGGCAGGACAAAATCACCAACACAGAAGTTCTTGACAGGACTATGTCTGTATCGAGGTAATGATCCTGAAGCCATTGCACTGTCGGTCAGGGTTTGTCAAAACAATGGACCACCACATTCCAAAGCAGCTACTTTCGCAGAACTTGCACAGGAACGTAGAGACAGAGGTCGCCCATGCCCACGATATGAAAGCAACCTGGCACTCTACACATGTGCAACATCTCCCCTTCTGAATTTGTCAACACAGCACAGGATGGAGTATGCTGGCGCGCTCTCACAAGAAAAGCATCAAAAACACTTAAAGAGGAACGTCCCTGTTCATGGCAGAACGAGAACGCCGCCACAAGCCCTGCAACTTCACAACTCAGCAGATCCAGACTTGGACAGCAGAGCCACTCCGTTGTGCATAGATAGGTAGCTACACCGTCACGTCTTCTTGATACTGAGGGACAACCGTTGTTTGTGTTTTCACCAATATGAGATATAAATCTCTGTCTGTCTGTCTGTCTCTCTCTCTCTCTTCCAGTGTACTTCTGAGGTGAAAAAAGGCGATATTTGCAGCCCTGTCCTGTTTTCTCTTTACATTAACGAATTAATCTCGGAAATCATAAGAAACAGAAAACACGGTGCTCAGTTTTCTGGTGACATTTTAGAGTTGTTTATTCTTCTAGCAGATGATGTTGCATTAATATCTGAAAGTGTCACTGGTTTACAAACACAGTTGAATAGTCTGTTTCGTGCTGCAACTTCACTTCAATTGAAAGTAAATATGTGAAGAAGTAAAATAATTGTTTTTAGAAAATGTGGTTATTTAGGCATAAGGGAAATATGGACATATAACGGGTGATGATGCCTGTTGTGAATGTATATAGATACGTAGAAATATATTTTCAAGTAAGTTTTACAGCTGTATATAATCATTTATCAAGTAGAGCTAAACACGCATCACCTTGTATCATGAAAAAAATGTTAACTTTAGAAAGCTATTCTTTTGAATTGTTTATGAAACTATTTGACCTTCAAATACAACCTATCATTCAATGTGGAGCTGAAATTTGGGGTCTTTCTAATGTGCAGTTGATTTTTTTTGGTGGGAAAGTACATTTATTTGTGTTGAAAAAGTTTCTAGGAGTAACCACGAAAACGCCTAAGGATTTTATCAATGGTGAGACAAATAGATTTCCGATATGTCTCAATTCTATGACAAGATGCATCTCTTACTGGTTAAAAATAACACAAATGGAAGATTTTGGGTTGCCAAGAAAAGCATAATGTTATATGAAATGGATGTTAGGAGCAAGACAAACTGGGTGTCAAAGGTAAGAATGAAGTTATTCGAAATGGGATTTGGTTACATGTGGTTACACCAGAGGGTAGGAGATATAAATGGATTTATTCGAGCATTTCGAACCAGGTTAATTGATTGCAGATGGCAAGTATGGTCATGCCATATTCAAGACAGTGATCGATTAATGTTTATAGGCAATTCATGTCTATGCATTCTGTCCCGATTTACATGTCATTGAGATGTTTTATAGGCAATTCATGTCTATGCATTCTGTTCCGATGTACATGTCACTGAAAATGGATAGGCATTTAAAACTTATTATGACAATGTTTTGATTTGAGTTATCCGATCTCTATCGTCATCGTTATCGTTATAGTAAATCTAATAATCGTGATAATATTTGCCACTTGTGCAGATGCGCCAAAGAAAATGAACTTCATTTTGTGTTATGCTGCCCAGCCTTGAATGACCTTAGGCATCAGTTAATTCCACAAAAAAGTTATAGTCATCCATCTTTGTTTCGGCTTTCCTTGCTTATGTCATCAAGAAAGGAATACATTGTAGAACAATTTGCTATCTATTCTGGAAAGACTTTCTGTGTATGCATTAATAAATTTAATAGCTAAACGCTATCTGTTCCATATTGTCCTGAAAAATGTGACAACATTGCAGTGTAATGTGTGTTCACTCTATCGCCTTCATGAGGGGCCATGGCCTTTATTGAATAAAAAGGTTCGTTCGTTCTTTCATTCGTTCATTCTCTCTCTCTCTCTCTCTCTCTCTCTCTCTCTCTCTCTCTCTGTGGTTAAAACAAGGTGACTCAGTCCTGAAGAGGCGATTACTCTAGAGGCGCGAGTTCGAACCTGCTGAGAGAGAAAAAAAGTCGGCAATACAAGGGCACCCACGAGTCATGACCTCGGTGCGGCCCGGTCCGCTTAGAGTGTAAGGATTTAAGTGCCGAAACACTTGACTGAGGGGTGCTTCTTCTCTGAAGACCTTGTACTGTCCAGCTCTCCCTAGAGTTTCTCTCTCTCTCTCTCTCTCTCTTTCTCTCTCGATATATTATATATATATATATATATATATATATATATATATATATATATATATATACAGAGAGAGAGAGAGCTAACAAACCAGTTGAAGATGCCATTAGCATAGGTCTCTACCACGTCCTCAGACATCTCGAAAATCCTAACAGCTATGCCAGGATCCTTTTCATTGACTACAGCTCTGCGTTCAACACAATAGTGCCGTCAAAACTATATTCTAAACTGAAAGACCTCTCGCTGCCTGAGTCAATTTGTGCATGGATCCTAAATTTTCTAAGATGTAGACCGTAAGTTGTTAAAGTTGGTGACCTCACCTCCTCCATATGCATTCTAAACACAGGCACCCCACAGGGGTGTGTTCTATCCCGCCTGTTGTACTTACTATTCACACATGACTGTGCAACTCATGAATGTAACACCATGGTCAAGTTTTCCGACGATACTACTCTAGAAGTGCTGATTACGAACAGTGATGAGTCAAAATATAGGGAAGAAGTACTGGAACTTGTCAGCTGGTGTGATCAAAACAACTTAGAACTCAATGTAAAAAACAAAAAAAACCCAAAGAATTAATTTTAGATTTCAGGAAGACTAGGCCTGACCCCTTACCACTTGCCATTAAAGACAAGCAAGTAGAGATCATCAGCGATTTTAAATTTGTCGGACTGATCATTTCCAACGATTTGAAATGGGAGAAAAATACGAAAAAAAAAATTGTTAAGAAAGCACAACAGTGCCTGTACTTTCTTCGGCGCCTCAAAAAGTTCGGAATTAAAAAAAGAAATCGTGGTTGATTTCTATCGAACAGTCATTGAAAGTGTGCTAACCTTCGCTATTACTGTCTGGTACGGAAACATTTCCAAGGCAGAAGTTTCAGCCCTTAGTTTCAGTTTCAGTTTCAGTAGCCCAAGGAGGCGTCACTGCGCTCGGACAAATCCATATGCGCTACACCACATCTGCCAAGCAGATGCCTGACCAGCAGCGTAACCCAACGCGCTTAGTCAGGCCTTGAGAAAAAATAAATAAAATAAAATAATAAAAAAATAAATAATAAAAAAAAATAAATAAATAAAATAAAACAGAATCGTAAAAACTGCCATCAAGATTACCAGGGCTGATCTACCTTCTCTAGAAGACTTATAAGCGGCTACTCAAAAAATCAAAATCAATCAGCCAGGACGAATCACATCCAGCTTTGGGGATTTTCGATATGCTCCCCTCTGGCCGACGGTACAGAAGTATAAGGACGAAAACCAATCGCTTTGCCAACAGCTTTTTCCCCAAAGCAGTCAATGGCCCGTCTCTCGAACAAATCCAGAATGATAAATAGAATTGCGCAATCAACAACCATCTACCTGAAAATCTAGTTATCAACCCCATCCACATATGTGTGTGTGTGTGTGTGTGTGTGTGTGTGTGCGTGTGTGTGCACTGCTTGTGCAGTGCATGCATGTGTGAGTATGCACACGTTTTTATACTGATATGTACTTGTATGTATCCTAATTTCTATTGTATCTGTGTTTGTGTATGATTTTCGATTTATGTTCCTATCTTGTTATTTTGTGCTATCCCCCCCCCCGCCCCCACCACCACCCAATATTCCTTGTGAACCCGGTACACTTGGTAATAAAGACATGTTCTATTCTATTATATATATATATATATATATATATATATATATATATATATATATATATATATATATATATATGTGTGTGTGTGTGTGTGTGTGTGTGTGTGTGTTATCTTTCATTAAAGATGTCTTTAAAAGCTAACACGAAGAAGAAGAGTGAGACTATTTTTAAGTTTGCTGCACTGAAAAGACTTCTGTGTTGTTGATTAGTATCATTTATTCTTTCCTTCCCTTTTTCGTCTCCCCTTATCCCCCCCCCCCCCCCCCCCCCCCCTCCCCCCCCCCCCCCCCCCCCCCCCGCCCCACCCCCTCCTCTATTTCAGCTATACCATGAACACATTATGAAAGACTAGGCGATAGAGATGGGTGATCCAGGTCGCCACAGCCCCCACCCACAACAGAGAATGACACAAATGTGCACTGCATATCTCCTATGTTCTTCTGATAGTGCGTGATTTGTCTCTTTGCTCTGCTGTTTGCGGTAGATTTCTTGGTCACTTGTTTGGCCAACCAGTCACCACTCTGTATCCAATGATAACCCAATCGTGTATTCGCCTGTTAACAGAAATGTCTGAATCAAACAAAGAATCGGGACATCTCATAATTGTGATGACATCGCTGTCATCGGGATACATCACAGTGAGACAAAATTTAAGTCATAACGATCCTCCTGACATGTGGAGCACTATATCAGACCCAGGCAGCAATGGGGTCATGGTCAGTTTCAAGCCAGTTGTGCTCAGTCTACCGACTGTCACGTTGTATTGTCATTTCAACTTGAACAGAAATATTGCTGGCCATTTCAAGAAAAGTAAAACTAAGGTCTGGAGCAGATCTGATTTTGATTCTAACTTTGCCCATTCATGCAACACCTCAATGCTCAGTGTGAACGTGAAGAGTAAGGACTGTATCTCTACAAATTGCTTTCAGCTGTACTTTTCATTTTTTTCTGTGAACGAAACACTTAAAAGATTATCCACTGGTTTATGGAACTGTTCTGTGGTTCATTACTCCAGTTTTCAGCACCACCTGACGTGTAACCTGAAGACGGAGT
This sequence comes from Babylonia areolata, assembly GCF_041734735.1. Taxonomy (NCBI): domain Eukaryota; kingdom Metazoa; phylum Mollusca; class Gastropoda; order Neogastropoda; family Buccinidae; genus Babylonia; species Babylonia areolata. The sequence goes on along the minus strand of NC_134893.1, from coordinate 34,050,589 downwards.
GTGAAGATGGACGTGATGAAACAGGAGACTGTCCCTTCAGCAGTCCGGACTGCCAGGGTTGGGTGGCGTTATGTGACCGCTGCTACAAACTCGTGGAGAATTTAGGTGCATTCGTCAGCCGCGGTGATGAAACTGATCTAAATATGAGAGGTAATTCCTACTGCAGTTTGCTGGGAGGAACGTTAAGTTTACCTAAGTGTCTCTTTGACTGGTATAACACATATAAAAACAAAACGAAGATAATTCATATTTTGGACGACATTTTACTTGGCTTGTATCATTATGACACGACACTGCCTAATATGTATAGAACGTGCATTAGAAGTGTAGATAGAACGGTTTTTCACCATGCGTTGCGGAAACCTGATACACACCTTCATTTACAGACAATGTGCTGCATCAATAAAGCTAAAACTATCCATTGCAAGAAATGTAAAGCAAATATTCGTCTTTCTTATTTTGGCGCTATTTGCGAAGTTATGAAAAACAAGACACAAGAAAAGCTAGATCATGTATCGACGATATCTTTGACCAACTCCCAAAATTCATTACTTGAGAATCAGCAGTCAATGACGATTTGCCCTGATGGCCATGTGACACACACACTTCTTATGTGTGGTTCAAGTCAGAATACTGACTGTAGAAAAGAGCAAATACCTTGCTACTTTTCTGATCTATCGTCAAACATACGCACATTACCTTCAACAGATCACCAGGTCACCATGATCCCCACGTTTACATGCAGTGATAAACTCACTTCACTCTCCTACAGTCTTGTGTGTGACTTCATAAATGATTGTCCAGACAATAGCGATGAATTCTTCTGTGAATATCCCATTTGTATCGACACATTTACATGCAAAAATGGTCAGTGTGTGTCCTTTGACAAAGCGTGTGATTCGCTGTTTGATTGTCAGGATCACTTGGACGAAACACAATGTACTATGAGCCGGTGCAGATGGGCTCCTAATTCACAACCCATTCAATCTCCTGTTCGTGTTGATTTTGACAACAAAATGGACTTCATTTCAACTGCTATGCGTCCCAATGAATCCTGTCCTGACAGTCACTATCGCTGTCCTGGCAAGTTCAATGACTGTCTACCTGTCTACACACGATGCAATGGATTGTACGACTGTATTGACCACCAGGATGAAGAAGGATGTGAGGATTTGAAATGCCCAGGATTTTTCCGATGCAGGCTTTCAACAATATGTGTACACAGTGACCACCTGTGTGATGACTGGCCTCATTGTCCATTCCATGATGATGAATTAACATGTGACCTGACCTGTCCAATGGGATGTCTTTGTCAAGGCCATACCTTTCTGTGCTTTCAGCCCTTTTCTGTTGTACACTTCCCCCAAATTCGGTCCCTGGATGTCACAGGGTCTGGCATGACACTGTCTGATGTGAATCATGCCTATCTCCTGCACCTGGTTCTAGCCCAGTGTTCTTTGACTCTGGTCCCACAGATGGATATACCCAATTTGATGATTCTTGACCTAAGTGACAACAGACTACAACATGTCAACATGACATCTTTTGTTTCTTTAAAAAATCTACAGTCATTATCCCTGTCAAGAAATCCTCTCACTTCTCTTCAAAGGGACCTCGCATCTGTCACTCAACAAAGAGCTTTAACAACTCTAGATTTGTCATATACTGCAATGACAGTGTTTGATACTGATGCCTTGGCACAATGTTCTCTTTTCCAGAAACTGAATTTAACGTTTACTTCCATTCATACGATAAGTCCAGTCGGTTTTCAGTTCACACCTCAAATTACTGAAATATATTTGGAAGGTAGTCCAGTGAAGATATTTCCAGCTGATGTTTTCACAGGTCTTGACTATCTACATGTCATATCCACACAAAATTACAAGTTATGTTGTAGCGAAATGCTCCCTTATAATTTTGACGTGTCGTTTTGCTATGCTCCTCGAGACGAACTTTCAACGTGTGAAGACTTGCTGGCATCGTGGACATACCGTGGGTTTCTGTGGCTGGTTGCATGTTTGTCGGTCACTGGTAACATCTTCTGTTTCTGTGCACGTGTGTTTGTGAGGAGGATGACCTCTTCCAGTGGCTTCAGTGTGTTTGTTACCAACCTTACAATATCAGATTTTCTGATGGGTGTCTACATTATCTTTATTGGAGTGGCGGATGAACTGTACCGTGGTAGCTATTTCTATAACGATGACGTGTGGAAAAACAGTGTGGCCTGTAAGGTGGCTGGTTTTCTGTCTTTGTTGTCCAGTGAGGTGTCAGCACTGATCATCTGTCTAATCACATTGGATCGTTTTGTTGTCCTTCACTTTCCATTCAGCACCTTGCGGTTTGAGAGAAAATCGGCAGCTATAGCGTGTTTATTCATCTGGATCGTTGGCGTGGTTCTTGCAGTGTTACCTTTACTTCCAGTGGCTTCACACTGGGAGTTCTATAGCCAGACAGGTATTTGTATTCCACTGCCTGTTACAAAACGAGAATTTAAGGGAAGGGGATATTCATTCGGTATATTTATCATTTTTAATTTAGTTCTGTTTTTAGTCATATCTGTTGGTCAGTCATTCATTTATTCATCAATACAGAAAAATGCGTTAAAAACCAATACTACCAAAGTGTCACGGGACATGACCATAGCTCAACGGTTGATCTCTGTTGCAGTGACAGATTTCATGTATTCCCATCCCTGACGAAGTGAATGTTGCCCTGGCTATATTTGTGTTACCCTTAAACTCCGCTGTTAACCCCTTCATGTACACATTCAATACCCTTGCTGAAAAGTGGAGGAAGTCTAACCAAGATAAACTTATGAAATGGATGGAATCTCACATGCATCAGGTGGATGCCTTCTAGATGTGGTACACGTACTTATCCATGGAAGATTAAAAGGATAAAAGCTTTCAATCCATTCACTACCTCTCTCTATCACATGTCCCTCACTGTTTCCAAGTCTTAAGTTCTGTGTGTGTGTATGTGTGTGTGTGTGTGTGTGTGTGTGTGTGTGTGATTGTGTGTGTGTGTGAGTGTGTGTGTGTGACTCTCTGGTTTGATGTTAATGTTCGTGTCAAGCCACCAAGCAAGTCATTCAGGCACACAGCAATTGCCTCAACCACATAGTTATGCATGGGGTAGATGGGTCTAAATGCGAACAAGCCAGTCAAAACGACCAGCTCAACGTGTGTATTGTACAGATAACAGTTTGTACTACCATCAAGTGTAGCTCTTCTGATTTGAAAGCTTTCTCCAACTTGTTGCACCAGGAAAAGTTCAACACCTTTTAAACCTTGTTTTCAACAGTGGAAATAACAGGGGTGCCTGAAGGTAAATGTGAACGTGCAATTCTAATTGCGGATGATGGGTTTACGTACATGTGGACAATTAAAACAGATGCAGGTCTTGAACTCATTAAACTTAGCATAATATTGGAACATCACACCAGATTGTTTTGATTGTTGGTTTTGATCACACACAAACACACATGCACACACACACACACACACACACATGCACACACACACACACACGCACACACACCATTTTGAGAGTGTTCAGTAACTGTACATCATGGTTGACAAATAGACGTGCGTCATATTCCTGTCAAAACTGTCGTTCTGATATGTCACCAACATGCTTTTCTTAAATTCTCCCAACACTGGTAATGCACATTCAATATATCTAATCAGAAAAGCTATCTTAAAATGTGTCAATGTTCAAGTCTATTTTAGTATTTTGAGATTCAAGATTCAAAAGCCCCTTATGAAGGGGTATGTGGACATAATAGAATGGAAACACCATAATGCAGCATACATGGAAATCTTGATATAACATCAGTTCCAAATGAAAACTAGCCGAGCAACGAAACAATGCATACGAAACAGTATTCTCATGACGAAATGGTTTTTCGTTGTTTGAAAGCTTTATATTGATATAAATAAAGGTTTCTAACAATTTCACAGGAGGTCGAAGACATTAATCCGTTCAATTTAAACATATTTCGTTGTCAACAACATTTAGGCTTCATGAATCTTTCTCTAATATTCCTCAAACCTGGACAACAACGAACAAAGTGCATTTCATTTCCTGTCGAATCTTTGCAAAATGGACAAATCAGGTCACTGTCATTACATGTTCTATATCGATAATCATGAACCGCTTACTCAGAAACACCTAATCTTAATTTTTTTTTTTTTCATTATATATTTCAAATGTCTATCCATATCTAAAATCAGCTATGATTTCAAGTCGGAGACATTGCTGAAATTCCTATAAAAATCAAATCTTTGACTATTTTGTATATGATCAGACAATTTCTGCCATATACAATCAATCAAACTTTGGCGAAAAGCACAAATAAATGATGAATACTGCCAGCACCTTGGTTAAACAAAACAAAAAAAAACAACAACAACAACAACAAAACCAAAAAAAAACCCAAAACAAACAAAAACACAAAAAAACAACCAAACCCGTGCTCAAATAAAAAGTGGCATATCTTTGTTACCCAGTTTACATTGCCTCTAGTATCAAACAGCATATCATAAGCTTTATGAGGTAATCTGTTGTCATCAATTTGTAATAAGTTTAACCAATAACGAATACATTTAACTGCAGCAACTATATACATCGTGTCTATACACAGTGTCTGTGGGCGGAAATTCTCCACTGAGCGTGGCATGAAGATCCACAGGACCCAAAGGGGTTGTATGAAGAATCTGACGAATGCTCAGCAGCTCACTGCACCAGCAGATAAGACGTCGGAAAACCAAGGCTAGGAATCAAACCACAGTGCCAAGGACACCCACGCTGATAATTCAGACGAATCAGTCGTACAAGATCTTGAAGCCAAACGCCAGAAACTAAACTTGCCACCTGCGAGTGCAAAAACAGAATGGGAAGAGTTGGACCAGAAAATAGTTCGAAAACTTGATGCACTGATAGGAAAAAGCACCTTGGTACACAAGTTAGCCACTTACGGAGATATCATGTACGCAACCTGTCGGGAAACCTATGGAGTGAAAGAACCATAGACAAGAACACCTTCTAAAAAATCCAGGCAACAACGAGAAATGGACAACATCCGAAATGCAAAACGAAAGCTCAAGAAAACGATTAAGACAGCTTCAGAATTTAAGAAGCAGGGCCTACACAAACTTTGGGAAGACCAGAAAGCAAAGCACAGTGCCCTCAGTAAAGCAGAATCAGCAAGAAGGAAAAGGCGAAAACGAAGACACAAGACTGCTTCTTCCGAGACCCCTTTCAGTTCGCCAGGAAACTGTTCAAGCAGCCCAAATCAGGGACACTCACACACTCACAGTGGACAAAGAAACACTTGAAAAGCACCCCAGGAAAACGTATTCTGATCCGCAAAGCAAGAAACCACTAGATCTCAAGGGTTTGGTTCATACCAGGAAACCAGAGAAGAAGTTCAGCGATAAACCACCAACCCTTGAGGAAGTACAGAAAGTTGTCAAGAAAGCCAGGGCCAAATCATCACCAGGGCCAAACGGAATACCGTACCTGCTGTACAAGAAATATCCTGAAGTCCTGGAGTGGCTCCACAGAGTGATAAGATCAGCATGGAAGAACCTGAAGATCAGCGACCAGTGGATGATAGCTGATGGCAGGTACATCCCGAACAAGCAGAATTCAAGTATCATCAGCCAGTTAAGACCAATATTGCTCCGGAATGTCGAAGGAAAAATCTTCTTCTCTGTCATGGCTGCAAGACTGGCAAAATACCTTATAGAAAATGAGTAACTGGATGTGTCAGTCCAGAAAGGTGGCATCCCAGGAGTTCCTGGCTGTGTAGAACATGCCACAATGATTTGGGATGCAATACAAAGAGCAAAGGCAGAGAAAAGCAAGCTTAACTCACTCCATGCCAAGAGTATTTGCCCTTGCGAATCCCAGAAAACCCAGGGTTTGTATAGGATGAGAATAACATTCTCAAAACAAACCAAGTAAATACCTAGACAATTGAAATTTAGTATATGTATTAAGTGAATGGTGTTCCATATTTGTGCAAAAAAATATATTATTTACTCACCAGCTTGTTGTTGATCACGGTATCCATTTTTTGTGTATTTTGTAGCATTTTTGCACCCATCAGAAAGGTATAACAAGTGTCCTTCAACAGCTTTCAAATGTTCCACATCACATCCTAACACTATTTGAGAAACTGAAGACTTTGTACATGCAATGAAGTATGAACAGATGGCGCAGAAAGTTGAAATTCATGCACACAAAAATAATATTGTCTCTACATAAAAAAAGGGAGTTCACTGTACACAAAAACCTGATGTATTACCACTGACAATAGTCTTGTCTGGAATGAAAAAGCTCATGGCAGGTGATGTTGAGTCCTGGGCACAGCTTCACACACAGTGGACACCAGTTGGCAGTTTGGTGTTTTGGTGTGTTGCGGCGCTTGAACAGGTCTTCACAGACCTTGCACTTGCAGTAGCTGGTCACTCATATCCACTCCAGCCATGATGGTGATGTAGTCTTGTACTGCAGCTCGCTTCTGTCTTTCATGATGGTGTCGTGTTGCCACACTGACCATGGTAGTTGGCAGCATAACTATTGTCAGCACATGAACTGGCTTTTTGTCCTGCCACTTCAGCACAGCAACATGACCTGCAACCATACACACACACAAATGATCATGTAGGTCTGACTCTTTCTTGTTATTGTTGTTTAAATTATTTGTTTGCTTATTCCCTTGTTTATTCTAAATATTTATGTGAATGGAAGCATAATGTGGTACGTTTTTTAAATGTAGTCAAAGAAAACCACCTTAGATTTTTTTTTTTTTTTTTTTTTTTTTTTTTTTACAATATTAAAAACAATAATGACAGTATAATCAGTATTAGTACTCTTACTGTCATTTCTATAGCGCCTTGCTCTACAAATAAACTCCATGTTATTGTAAAACAGAAAATAAGTAAACATATGCATGCAATCACACACACACACACACACACACACACACACACACACACACACACACACACACACAGAGTTGTATACCTGAGCATGTGGCATTGTTTTCTTTCACACACACACACACACACACACACATAGATATATATTATATATATATATATATATATATATATACATATATATATATATATATATATATATATATATATATATATATAATACATACACACTCACCATTTTCATTTTCAGTCCAGTCACTGGTAAAAACACCAACAAAGTCACCGTTTCCTCAGTGATTTCGTTGTCAGTGTCGGTCAGCTGGCACATGGTCAGGACTCGCTTTCCTCTCCAATGTAAACACCTTCTTCAGCGGCCGAATCTATTTCTAGTTCATCGGGATATGGTTCAAAATCACTGTCCGACGAATCAACATTATCTCCTTCAACATCGGAATCTTCAGTTCGAATCATTTCCAAAGTAGCTTCAACGCTGTGTTGCGTTTGACCTCTCCTACCGTGTCGAACACTTCGACGCGACGCCATCTTGTCAAACAACTTGCAGAGCTGACCGAGGGTATGCTTCGTTGTCGTCTGCTAACGAGCGTGTCACTGCACAACTTTCAAAATCCAAATCCGCATATGTGGACATTGGCATCCAACGCTTTGTCCGACGACATCCGCATATGCGGACAATGGCAGTGAGTGAATTAACGTGGTATCGCTGGATCTGGCAAATGCGTCAGTTCCTCATGAGATGATCCAACTGGCTCCCGAGATGCACCATGTACCAACGAACATCAGAGAAATGCTGAAGAAGTACTTCAATGGCTTCTGAATGCACTTCACCACTAAGGAATACATGACAGATTGGATCAATCTGGAAGTGGGCCTAGCCATGGGCTGTGCAATTTCTCCAATCCTGTTCGTGCTGGCAATGGAAGTAATCTTGAAGGCCTCAATGAAGGGAACGGATCAAGCCAACCTTGGTAACAGATACCAGATACCTCCTTTGAAAGCCTTCATGGATGACACAACAGTCCTTTCAACAAAAGAGGAGGACACCCGTGAAATATTGAAGCAGCTGAACGAGCTAGTTGCCTCAGCCAGGATAAACTTCAAACCAAAGAAATCATGGAGCCTCTCACTGTGTAAAGGAAAGGTAGCTGAAACGGTCACATTCACTGTAGCCAACCAAGCCATTCCAATGGTGTCAGATGAACCAGTCAAGGAGCATCAGCTGGAGTGACATGTGGAACATGACCCCTCTGAGGATCAGCTTTATCCTTAGTGAAATGGGGGAAAGCAGAGGACCCTGCATGCCCACTCTGTCATGGCAAACAAACAGCGGATCATATCCTTAGCTCATGCAAAGCAGCGTTAAGCCAAGGACGGTACACATGAAGGCACAACCAGGTGCTACAAGAAATTGCACACTGGTGAGCACTGTCCATGGAGCACCCACACCACCAAGAGTTACAATATAGTTCCTCTCTGCAGGACGGCAACAAAGTCTGGCAAGGAACAGCTGTAACAGCCAAAGCATGGAATCGTGGGCTGCTGGATGGTGCCGAAGATTGGGAATGCACAATTGACCTACCAGAGGGGACGAAACACCCGGAAATCATCAGCAAGAGCGGCATGAGACATGACATAGTACTCCACTCCAAGGCAACGAAATAAGTGATTCTGATTCAGGTCACTGTGCCATACGAAAGCAGAATGGAGGAAGCCCACATCTACAAGACCGAGAAGTATGCTAGTCTAGCCAGCAGCCTGATAAAATCTGGCTTCCAGGCCAAAGTCCTTGCCATAGAGATTGGGATAAGAGGGTTTGTGAGCACATCTGCCTGCGGCTTCATGAAACAGCTGTCGATTTCTGGCAGAGAGAGGACAAGGGCTCTAAAAGCAATGGCTGGATCTTGTCGAAGAGCAATGAAAGTGAGCTCCATAAGGACTAAATTTCCTATCTTAAACTAATGGCTCAGTGGTTAAAACGTCTGCTAGAAAGGTGACTCCATCCTGAAGTGGCGACCACCATGGAGGCGCGGGTTCGAAGCTGCTAAGGACCAGGAGGAAAAAGACGGCAATACAAGGGCATCCAGGAGTCATGATCTGGGTGCAACCCACTTCGTCAGAGTGTAAGGAAGGGCCGAAACACGTGACTATGGGGGGTGAGGGGGGAGGTGGGGGGGGGGGGGTGTAGGGGGTGGGCTTCTCTGAAGAGCTTGTACTGTCCAGCTCTCCCTAGAGTTTCTGATCACATCACAAAACTGATTTTCAGATAGACTTGAGTGGTTTCACTCCCTACCCGTCAGTGTGACTTCTGTGTTCATGATACCTGAGAACCAGACTGAAGCATGATATCGTCTGGACTGGTCTGGCACCTTGCTTTTGCCTGAACGCTACTGTATTTCGTGAAACATGCAACACCATAGGACATATTTTTGTTCATTATTTAAGGCATTGAAAAAAAATCTTGTGCAAACTGTAATTTATTGTCAGTTTGTATGCTGAATTCAAAGAAGAAATGTCAATGTAGATCTGTCATTTTCCAAAAGGAATTTCGAAAAGTCACAGCTAGATTTACTAAACAAGACACCAAATACATAAACAGCAAACTGCATTCAAAAAGATAATTACAAACACATATTTCTTAGAGAACGTCTCTTCTTCATCCCTTTAAATGGCACACTTTACTCGTCAGTCATCTTTCGTTGGGGCGGGGTAACCAATCTTCTTGAATGTTATTTAAAGCATCAATCAACACTGACACATTTCAAATATTTCACATATTCGAAACAAGAGAAAAAACGGTTATAAAATTTCTAATGAAGTGAAAGAGGAAAAGAGAAAGAGACATGAATGAGGAACTCAGAACGTTCTTTGTTCAAGGATTAAGATTTTAGCATGGCGTATTCTTCCAATCTGTCGATCTAATCTACATCCGTTACAATAGCACACACACACACACACACACACACACACACACACACACACACAGATGGGGGGGGGGGAGAGACAGAGAAAATTACAAGACCATCAGTCTGATCAGCCTTGCAAGCAAAATGATGCTAAAAAAAAGTCCAGAACAGACGTAGAAGAAGTCACTGCAGAAGAACAAGCTGGGTTCCGCAGTGGGATAAATGTCACAGAACAGATTTTCAGCCTCTGTGTTCTGTGTAAAAAAAAAAGGTCAACACCAACGAAACATCTACAACGTCTTCATCTAAGTAGGCTTCTTTTTTCGCACCGTTTCAGCGGCATAACTCCCACGCAGCTCATTCCTAGTACCCCGTTACACGGTCTGTCACAGTCCCAGTGTTGGCAGTCCGCAGGGAACAATCGATGCTAGGTCTCAAGGAGGCCACACACCAGAGGAGATCCTGCACTGCTGCTGTCACTTCGGTAGTGCCTGTTCTGATTTAACGTACTTTGGACACCACCTACTAAGCCCCCTACTGACGACAATGATGGCTTGGTCGCGGAGCCACACTGAGTGAGCGTCTGTCCCAGAGTGGAGACCACCACAACATACATCCCCCTCCATGAATCTGCCAACACTGAAGCCATTGACAGGACGCAGACAGGAGCACGGAAGTGAGGGGTGGGTGGGGGCGTGGGGGGGTTATCGAAACTGAAGTCACCATGACAGCAAGGTATGAAAGGCCACGGATTTGGGACTTTTTCGTTTATATTGATGGTGATGAAAAAGGAGGAGGAGGATGGAAGTCCATTTATTTTGTCTTCGTGAAAAGGCTGTACTCTACGCTTCCTGTCATATTGATATCCCGGCGTCGCCCAGGGCTGAGAGATACAGAAACTTGCAGCGTTGATCAGGTAATTACAGCAACACACCCAAAGACGCATCAGTGAAGAGGATGATACTCGACTGTGTGGTCCCAGTCGCCCCATTAAACCCATAGCATATTGGGTAGGAGCTGGCAGCGGGCCGAAAAAACCCACCTCCGATGGGATTCGAACCCGCGTCTTCCCAGCCGTCAGTCCGCATTGCTAACCACTTCACCACAGCGGGTGGTTTTAAGCAGGCATTTGACCAAGTGTGGCATGATGCACTGTGCTGTGGGTAACCATGAAGAAGTACATGGGCCAGATTTTGACCAACACCATCCAACAGCTGTAAGCAAAACCCAACCGTGCAGTTCTTGTTCAAGGAACTGTTGGCGACCGGTTTCACCATCAGTTAGAGTCCGTCAAAGCTCTCTTCTATCTCTCACACTCTTCAACATGTTCCTGGAATGCATAATGACTGGTGCCCTGAAAGGACATTCTGGCACTATCAACATCGATGGACGCACCATCACAAATCTCCGACTGGCAGGGAGTGAACCGCTTCGATGAAACATCAACCACTTGGTAATGGATACCAATGCCGAGAAGATGAAATTCGTGACAAACAGTAAGGACCCAATCAAGGCCAGGATGAATGTCAGCAGACAACAGCTTGGAACAGTGAAGCATTTAAATACCTCGGCGCCATCATAAGAAAAGAAGGGTCCACTTGAGCTGTGCAGACTGCACCAGCACGTGCAAGAATGGAGCTCATGATGAGAGACAAGAAAGCTGGAGCTCCTGCAGGCACTGTTTCTATTTATTTTCTTGTATGCATGCAAGTCCTTGTCTCTTACAGCACAACTTCAGAGAAGGATCCAACCAGTGGAAACAGTGGAAATGGGATACATCAGATGATTCCTTGGCATCTCCTATAAGGTCCATGAAACAAATAAAGTAGTTATGAAAACCCTCAGACAGCACGTTGGTCGCTATGAAGACTACCGACTGCAGTGAAAAAAAGGGGGGAAATGGGATGTTATGGTTACGTGACGAGATCATCCTTTAGGGAACAGTGCAGGAGAAAAGGAACCAAGGCAGACAGCGATAGAAGTGGGCATACAACATCACTGAGTGGACAGAGAGGAGCTTTGCCAGGCATACAACATCACTGAGTGGACAGAGAAGAGCTTTGTAGGGCATACAACATCACTGAGTGGACAGAGAGGAGCTTTGCCGGACATACAACATCACTGAGTGGACAGAGAGGAGCTTTGCCGGGCATACAACATCACTGAGTGGACAAAGAGGAGCTTTGCCGGACATACAACATCACTGAGTGGACAGAGAAGAGCTTTGCAGGGCATACAACATCACTGAGTGGACAGAGAAGAGCTTTGCAGGACATACAGCATCACTGAGTGGACAGAGAAGAGCTTTGCAGGGCATACAACATCACTGAGTGGACAGAGAAGAGCTTTGCCGAACCTCGGGCTAGACCGCCAGAAATGGAGAATGTTGGTGATGCGTTCAGCAGTGCAGTGCCGCTCGACCAAGTCAGGTTTCGGGACCACTGACAGTGACAGTGACAGTGACATTTCCCTTCAGTTATCTTAATATATGAAGAGAGATACACTAACACTTACACTGAAAATATTTTGCTGTTTTCATTGCCATTGTCAATACTATCCCTTTTGCAAGCGGAAAAATATGAACACGACGGCACATATATACAAAGATATACACATCCGCACGTTCCAATATTCCGTTGCTCCCACAGTGTAGGCATGCATACACACACATACCTCATCCTCTACCCCCCTCCTCCCCGCACTCCCACCCTCACACACACACACACATACGCACGTGCACAGAACTCTTCTGACACTTGTGTACATTTACACCCTCGCGCATGCACAAACGCACTCAAACACACAGACCCACACATACACACAAACACACACATACACACACGCACAGAGGCTGCCACTGATTGGCCGCAAGAGGGATGGGAAAAGATCTCTGATGCCAAGAACGTGGCGTCTAGTGTGTTGCTCAGTCTATTGTATTTGGAAAAGCCCACAGAGACTGTGTTCCGTTTTGAAGACATTTGCGCAATGTTGGTTTGGAAATGATGCCGATATTTGTTTGATTTGCAAAGCATCGTGCTCTACCTTTCATGCTAGATTTACGGCCGCTCCCTCTCTCTGCTTTTATTTCTTTGAGGTGATCGATGGTGTGATGGCCTTGTACCTGCTCCTTTTGATATTCTTTGACTTTTCTGAGGATTTCCGATTTTCCTTGATGTAGGCCACTCGTTGTTGTTGCGTTACCAGCAAGTCTCTCAGCTCGCTCATTTCCCTTAACACCTGCATGTCCCGGGCATTATGACCATGTGAGTGTTTTAGTCTGAAAGTTGCGCATTGCCTTATGCCACTCTGGGCTTCCCATTCCATTTTCAATTTTCTGTATGAGGTTCATTGAGTCGGTTAGAATCATGGCATGTTGGTTTCCGGGCATATGGATGGACGATAGCCACTGGAGGGCATGTGTCACAGCTTCAACTTCCATCGTTAGTCTGGAGGTTGTGACTTTGTAGGCAGCATTCTCTTCCCTAATTGTTTTTCCATTTTGTTTCACAGTGAATCCCCAACCGGATTGGTCTTTGGTGACTGAGCCATCTGTGTATATGATGATGTCCTCTTCTTTACTGTTTTCTTCTATGAGTAGCTTCACTTCCGCATCAATTTTGCCCTCTGGCCATTCCCAACAATGTCTTCCTAGAGTGGGTGAAATGGCTGTGTTGAATAGATGGTTGAGGTTTTCGGGGTTTTTCTCCCATTCTTTTGTTTCTTTCAGGTCTTGTAGTCGGCATACTAGCTGGATTGTGTCTTCTGCTTGCCCCATCCATGATCTTCCTCGTCCTAGACGGCTGCCTTTTGGTTCTTTGACTGCGTCATGCAGTGGGTTTTGAGGGTTTTCTAATGCTTTGAAGTAGGTCTTAACCTGTTCTAACTTGTTTCTGGCCTGCACTGAAGGAAGGTCAAGCAGGTATCGCATGGTTTCCGTGGGGGTGTCTTTTGTTGTTCCAAGGATCAGCCTCAAAGCTTCATTTTGAACTCTCTAATTTTAGGAGGTTGCTTTGAGATGGTGTTGTTAGCCCAAGTCCATAGTCGATCACACTGAGGACGAGTGATTGGTATAGCAGGAAGAGGTGGCGTTGTTCAATACCTTTGGTTGCCATTGCTTTTAAGACTGAAAGGCCCTTTTTCATTTGAGAACAGTATTTTCCGTATGTTTTCTGAAGGTCAGCATCCTGTCGAAGTGTATTCCTAGGTAGCATAAGCATTCGGTTTTCTGATCTGAATGACACAGGTGGTGGTGATTTGCTCGCGGTTCTGTTGTTGAGGGTGCACAGCAACGTTTGGGCTTTCGCTGGATTGATGGAAGATCCTGTGTCTTTGCACCATTGAGCAATATTGTTTAGTTGTTTCTGGACGGCTTTAGTTCTTTCCTGACCATCTTTCGAAGTTTTGAAGACCAGGCCATCATCCGCAAGAGTAAGCACCCGACCTATTCCATTGTTGTTTAAGTCTGCAAGGCCCTTCGTGTAGACATTGTAGAGGACAGGAGAGAGCGAAGACCCTTGTGGCAGTCCCATGGATAGTTTAGAAGGGTACCTTGCACAGGAGATAGAGACTGCCTTTCAAGAAAAGAAGAAGGTGCTTGCAGTCTTCGTGGACCTAACCAAGGCCTTCGACAAGGTCTGGAAGGCAGGACTTCTCCTGAAGCTCCTCAACAAGAAAGTGGAAGGGAAGATGTACCGCTGGATCCAGGATTTCCTCCAACACTGCAGAGCAAGGGTAAAACTCGACGGGAAAACCAGCCACCGGGTCACTCTACAGCAAGGTGTGCCGCAAGGAGGAGTCATCTCCCCTACACTTTTCCTCATCTTCATCGACGACATCGCTGAGAAGATCTCCAAGCATGTCTCCAGAGCCCTCCACGCTGATGACTTTGCTGCCTGGAGTGCTGCGGAATACCTCATGTCCGCCAGCCACAGAATGCAGGAAGCACTCAACCACGTGGGAACATGGGCCTCTGCCTGGGGAGTAGACATCAACACCACCAAGACAGTCTCAGCAATCTTCTCGCTGTCACCGATGTCAGAAACCTCCCACCTCAAACTGAACGGAAAGCAGTTGAAACAGGATGACACGCCAATGTACCTGGGTGTGAAGCTCGACAAGCGATTGACTTGGAACCCCCATCTCAAGGACATCGAGAGACGAGCAACCAGAAAACTGGCCATCCTGAAAAAACTCGCCGGGACCTCTTGGGGTGCCAACAGCAGCATACTGCAGAGGGTGTACACTGGAACTGTCAGGCCAACCCTGGAGTATGGCAGCACTGCCTGGGCCACGGCATCAGCAACCAACACAAGCCGCCTGAGCAAAGTTCAGAACGCAGGGCTACGGCTGATCACTGGCGGGATGAAGACGACTCCAGTTCAGGCGATGGAGAAACACACAGGCCTCCACCCACTCAAAGAAAGACGAGAGGAAAAAGTCTTCATCCACATCGAGAAGCTCCTGCGCATGCCAACTCACCCCATGCACGGAAAACTGAAGCACCCAACAAAGAACAGACTGAAGCGGACCAGCTTCAACCACCTCTCCAAGGCCCTGCACCGCCAACATGAAGACCTGCTGCCCTCGTCCCCTGCCGAGATGGAAACACTCCCCGACTTCGAGGAACCAGCCGACCAACTGGAAGGAGTCTCAATCATCACAAAAGTCCCTGGCATCGACCAAAAGGACTGCCAAGCCCCTCCCCTGCTGAAAGCTCTGACACTGGAGATGATTGAGACTCGGTACAACCCCAGCGAATGGACGCACGTCTTCACAGACGGATCCTCGGAGGGAGCGGTGAAGAATGGAGGAGCAGGCATCTTCATCAGGCACACAGATGGAAGACTGACCCCTGGAGCCTTCCCCACAGGAAGAATCTCCTCGAACTACAGAGCGGAGACAGCAGCACTACTCCATGCTGCACAAGGCCTCAGGATGTCAGTCAACCCACCACCAAAGATAGCCTTCTTCACTGACTGCAGATCTCTCCTGCAGGGACTCTAGTCAACCAGAAACGAACAGCAGCTGACAAACATCAAAGCAGCCCTTCATGACCTTTCAAAACGGTCGACTGTCACTGTTCAGTGGGTTCCTTCTCACTGTGGGGTCACGGGGAACGAAAAGGCCGATGCTCTCTCCAAGGCAGGCAGCAAAATGAAGCAGTTCAGCCACCCCGTGACCTACAGAGAGGCCAGGACCATCATCCACAACCGATACCAGAACCAGTGGAAGAGAAGGCTGGGTGCAAACAGTGGTGTCGATCCAATCCACCAGCTCCAGAGACACCAGCAGACAGTCCTCTTCAGACTGACAACTGGCCACTGCCGACTACTGAGTCACCTTCACCGGATAAAGATCGCCCACACTGATGAGTGTCCATGTGGCACTGGACCCCAGACCCCTGAACACATCCTCCAACAATGCCCAACCCATGAAGCTCTACAGCGTCAAACCTGGCCAGGGGGCACAGAGCTACAGGCGCAGCTTTGGGGAGACCGCCACGACCTGGAGAAGACCGTGGGTTACATCGTGGCGACAGGGGTGACCGTCTGACGCAGCCAAAAAAACATCGAACGCAGAAGAAGAAGAAGAAGTTTAGAAGGTGCAGACATCCAATCTCCGAGGCGTAGGACGATGGTTCTTTCCTGAAGCGCTGCTGCTATCCATCTTGTCAGTGTCAAACTTACTCCATACCTTAGTAGCAGCTCCATGAGGTGCGCAAACTGGACTTTATTGTAGGCATCTTCAAGGTCAATTGCTACTGCTAGTGTTACTTTATTGTAGGCATCTTCAAGGTCAATTGCTACTGCTAGTGTTTCTTCTTTTCTTTGAAATCCTTCATACACCTCATATGCAAAAGCAGCTGCATTTTCCCATGTGGACTTGCCTGTTCTGTAACCACCTTGATTTGAAGGGAGAATATGCCTGTGTTCAAGATCCCTTGCAAGTTTCCTGGCTATCAGGCGTTCCATGAGCTTTCCAGCAATGTTTAGCATGGTTAGGATCCAGTAGCCGCTTACATGACGATGGTCCTTTCCTGGTTTTGGTATGGGTTTTAAGAAGCTGTGTGTCCAGTCCTCCGGCACATGTCCATTGTGGAAACTGTTTTGATACAGATTAAAAAGTTTGCTTCTGTCTTCTTCCGATAGCTCCTTGATGTCCGAGTAGCGAACTTTGTCTGAGCCATGAGCCGATTCTTTCTTGCATTTAGCTATTGCTTCGTTTAGATCATCTATTGTCAAGTCATCATCGGGTCCAGTCTGCATAAGGGTTTGGTTTAACTCCTCAACATATTTCTTATTCTCATCTAAGTTTCTTTGATCACTCTATTGTATTAACGTTTGAGCAGAGCGGATCCTTTTTTTTTTTCGTTTGTCTTAAGCTTGGTTCCGTCAGTGTCTGGGGTTTTCCCTTCCATGCGACGATAAAAACTGCCAGAACTCTGTCAATGTCGTGTCATAACTGAGTGCCTTGCAAAACTGTTTCCACTTGTCATTTTTGGCCTCTTGAGCACTGACTTCAAACTGTTTAGTTTTTACTTTCATTTTTGTTTCAATATCTTTGTCCGGAGAAGGTTTTGTTCTTTCTTTTTGCCAAAGTTTGACAGCCGCATGTTTTTCTATCCAAGTTCTCTCTGTGTCGGTATTCCACCATGAGGGCTGAATAGTTTGCATCCGGTTCGGTGCCGTTCTTTTGCTTCTTCTGTGTCTTAATTTTTCGATGATGGTTGTCTCTTTGGTTTCATACTGAAATGAATTACGCGGTTTCATACAGGGTTTATTTGACAGTTTCTGTAGACTGAAAACTACCGGGAGGTGGTCATTGCCTTGGTGTGGAAGCGTCTCTGCATTCATTTCTGCTCTGAATTTTGGAGATGTTAGAGCGATGTCGATCACACTGTCACTGTCTCCTTGTCTTGTTCCAAGGCGAGTTGGGGATGTGGTTGTTGATGGGGTAAGAAGAATTTCCCATATCATTCCTTCAAGTGCGAGTCCTTGTGGGTTGGTGTTCCGCTGGTCCCATAACTTCAATCTTGCATTAATGTCTCCACAAATTATGACTGAGTCTCCAAATTCGTTCTCTATTTTCCTCTAAAAAGGCCCAATCCTCTTTTGTTGTGCAGGTTCCTGGGTGAACATAGGCATTGATGAGCACGATGCTTTTGTGAATTCCGTCAGGCTTTTCAAGACGCACACCCACTAGTTCACATGAGTTGCTACACCATTTCTCTAGATTTATTGTGGAAACTTTTTTTTTTTTTTAGGTTTTTGTTCAGTATAATTGCTACTCCTCTTCCTTCATTCCTTTGAAAGACTGTGAAATTTTCAGACTGTATTGGTCTGTCTGCACTTGTCCTGGTCTCTTGGAGACATAAAATGTCAAAATCATATGCCATTTTCTCAATTGTTGAGATTCTCATTTTCGCGCTGGAACAATTCCAACTGCCGATTCTAAAGAATTTCCTTGACAGCCGCTCTGCTTTTGTCATTCTGCTACCTAAACACAATCTTTTCCCACCTCTTTTGCCACGCCTGTTTTGGGGTTTGGGGGATCTGAATTTATGCCTCGTGCTATGCAGCTGATCCCCGAGGTGCACGCGAGACAGGGTTTTGTTAGTATCCATAGAAGGGTGTTCTATATGGTGAGGGAAAAAATTCGGTCGCCCTGACAGAGCCTCTTATCAGGGAAGGGCAATGAATGTCCATCTGTGTGGAGTCCATCAGCCTGGTGTCGCCCTAAGGCCAGACTGCATACAGTTAGTGACTGTTTAACCCAACAGCCATTCATCCCATTGGTACTGTACGAAAGCCGTGGGATTGGGGATTTTAGTCAGGTTGTGGATAAGACCACATACACTCACAGCACACCACGCATTCGCACGCATATATACTTGCACTGTTTATTTAGCGCTTATCCATGCCTTACACAAGGCAAATAAAGGTCGACAATCCAATACTTTCATTAGAATGATACAGACCCTGAACTATTGGTTTTCAGACTCCTACTGCTATCGAAATTCTCCTGTGTTATTGGATCGTTAAACAATGATTCAAAACTATTTCCTGGTTGTTATGTTCATGATCTGCCACAATATCAAAACTGTTAAAAGATATTCCTTAAATGTTTCAAACCTCTGATTTGAAGCTATTTCAACATGAATGATGGCTGTTCTGTTCAATGTTCTAATTGTTAACTGAAACAGTTTTGAATCTCTATTGGAGTCCTTTATTTATTCACTTTTTACTTTTTGTCCGAAGTCATATGTTTTTCTGTTTTCGGTTTTGTATCTTCTAAACGTTTTCTTATATAATTTTGACATATTTTGTTCTTTTCCCTATTTTTTTTTCTTTTGAAACGTCTTTAGCAGCATCATCACTGTTCTTTTCTTCCGTTCACATTCAGTATCACACCACTCATCCTGACTTTCCATTCTTTCTTCTTTCTGGAGAGAGAGAGAGAGAGAGAGAGAGAGAGAGAGAGAGAGAGAGAACAAGAACAAGAACAAAACTTTAATCTCCAGGCCTCCGGCCCATAGAAAGAGGTCAAAAGTACACAATATGGTGATCACTCAGCCACAACAAAATGTAAAATACGTACTAACTTAACCTGTAGAACAAAAGTGCTTCTCGTGCATAGTAAATTAATTCTAATTTCCATCATTGTTGTCACAGAATTCCTGTCGTATCTTCAGGGCATTAAATATATAAATGCATAGTTTACGAATACTGTAAACAGAACCATTCTTCATCAAGTGAACATATGATTGACCTTCAGAGTTCAGATGTTTTTTGCCGCAGGTTATTGTAAAGGGCACAATTGTTTATAAAATGGTTTTCATCTTCGATTGCATTACAACGTTTACATGCGTAATTTGAATTACATTTGAATGTTCTTCTAAAAAATGATCCATTTATTGGGAGCAAAACAAGCCGTAATTTTACTAAACAGTTCCTAAAACACTTTTTATCCACATATTCAAAATATTGCTCACACTGAAAACCAGTTTTAAACAGTCTGTAGTTATGATATATATATCTTTAGACATTACTGACTCGTCCCACTCCTGCATAAATATATCTTTCATTCTTTGCTTAAATAATGACAAAAATGTTTGCTCACAACCAACGCCTTGTTGCAACCAGACATATCCAAACCCAAGTCTAAATAAAGTATTTTTTTACTAAAGACACCCAGCATTTTTTTCTCCTTTCGTCTAAGTTGAACAACATCAAATATGCCTGTCTGGGTAATCGGTGCACATTCATATTCAGCAACCTTAACCAGTATTTGATACACCTTGTTGCACTATTTATATACAGTGGATAACGTCCTAATTCGCCGTATGCAAACTTGTTTGGTACTCCAAGTGTAATGTTCAAAAAACGTTTACATGCAAAGGAATGAACTTTCTCAATATTATCAAGTCTGTTAAGACCCCACATCTCAGAAGCGTACAAAAGGATGGGTTGTACCTGAGCATCGAATATTTTGAAAAAAACATCCTTTGGAAATATCATTCAGCTTCGTTATATATTTTATACAGTCAATGCTTGCATGTTTGCCTTTTGCTGCTAAAATCCCGACTCCTTTGTTTATACTCATTTTTGTTGTAAAAACAAACCCTAGATAATTATATTCATTCACTACTTCTAGAGCATTTCCATCGAGATTCCACTTTTCATATCTTCCCGAAAAGCCACCTTTTCAGAAAACCATCACTTTAGTCTTGTCAGTATTTACATTCAAGAAGAGTGTTTTACATGCATTATTCAGAATATTAATTTGATTTTGCAGACCAATCGCAGTGTTAGATAACAGTACAATATCATCTGCGAACAGAAGAATGAACAACTCTAATAAAATAGGCAAAAACTGAATTCCATGAATACCACTGATTTCAACTGCTGAAGCAATTTCGTTAACAAATAACGAAAACAATATAGGGATTAACATACAACCTAGCCTTAAGCCAACGGGACAATCAAAAAACTCAGTTAACTTATCTTCAATACATACACAAGACGTAACACATTTATACATAGCAATGATAGCATTCATAAATTTCCCCTTTATACCTTTCTGAATCAAAATATCAAACAAAGGCTGACGTTGCACACAGTCAAATGCTTTTCTCAGATCGACAAAACAGGCGTAAAGCTTGCCTCCCTTCTTTGATAAAGATTTCTCAATAACCACGTTCAGAGTAAAAATATGATCTGTTGTAGCATAACCACGCCTGAATCCAGCCTGTGACTCTGTTAGCATATCATTTTCTTCAGCCCATTTGACAAGTCTTCCGTTTAGCACTGATGTATAACATTTGCTAATAAGACTGAGCAAAGACACGCCCCTATAGTTGTCTGTTGAACTACTATCTCCCTTTTTAAAAATTGGAACAATTATTGCCTTCGCCCATTCATCTGGATACGTGTCCTTATCAAACAGAATGTTAAACAGTTTTGTTAAAAAATGTACAGCAATATCATCAGCTGATTTTAACATTTCTGCCAAAATACTGTCTACACCACAAGCCTTGCCTTTTATTAATTTCCGAATAGCATCTGCAACTTCTTGTTCTGAAATATCATGACTTAGTTCATCAGATATATTTGATTCCTCTGGTTGCACTTCACTAATGGCTCTGTTATCAGTAGTGATAACCTCGCTCTGAGTAAATAAATTTCGAAAGTGTTCAAACCATTCATTTTCTTTAATGTCTTTACATACTCCTATTTTCCTTCTTCCAGACACTTGCTTTGCTTCTTTCCAAAACTGTTTGCTGTCTTTGCTCAGTGATGCTAGACGTCGGGCTTTATCACGTCTATAGCTGACTTTCTTTACCTTACATAAATCCTTATATTCCTTCCGAGCTTTCACATAGGGTAATCGGTGCTTATCATCCTTGGTTTGTCTTAACATTGTTAACAATTGTCTGGCTTTGTGTTTTGCATCTTTACATTCAGCATCAAACCATGGGGCATCTCGCTGATCACTCCCAACACACACGCGCTTCCTCATACATTCACTCGCTCTCAGCAATACATTACTGAATAGTTCCAAAGCCTCATTTACACTGTAATCCAAAAGAGAAAACGCATGTACACACATAGTCTGTAAATCGTCTGAATAAAGATTTTCTCTGAAACTGTTCTCCTTTGTTTGATCCCAAGCTAATATACTAATCCATTTAATATCATTTACTTTCTCAGTACAAGCAGTGTCTTCACTTTGAGCAATTGTAAACGATACAGGGAAATAAATGAAACAACCTTCAATGAGCGTACAAAATTCATAACACACAACTCTCTGGACATTATAACATAATCTATGGTACTTCCACCTGTAGACGAGACAAATGTTAATGAATCATCAAAACCAAAATGACATAACCCGTTCAAAATAACACAATCAAATGTGGAACACATCTCTAACAAATCTTTACCAAAAGCGTTCTTTTCTCTGTCATCAGATTTTCTCTTAAACAAATCATATTCCTGAAAATACGACCAATCCCACTTGTCATTTTCGGTGCTGTCAGCTGAGGACAGAGCGTTTACACAACCAGTCCGTGCATTTAGATCTTCTATTATCATCAGATCAAAATCTTTTGCCTGCTCGTGCAGATCTACAATGCACTGTTCCAGAACTTCTATGCCTTATCCATGTTCTGCAGTATTCCAGTATTTACTGTCATATGGGTGGATGTATAGACAAATCAGGAAAACATTTTTTCGAACTTAAGTAACAATTTGTTTATTTCCAAAATCACCAAGTGTTCGTATTTTACTTTGATTCTTTTCACTAACTTTGTAAATACCTTGCGTACAAACACAATAGCCCCACCAGAGTTTCTGGCATTAGATGATAATTTAACTGCCTTAGCTACATATGTATCATAGTCCTTAAATGCATGGTAGTCATATTTGTCTGAATTAACAAATGTTTCGTTCAGTGCGAAAATGTCACAGCACAAAAGTGATTTTATCACATCTTTAATGTCAAGTTTCTGCAACCAACCATTGCAGTTCCACGTACTTATTTTTATTTCATAAGGACCTTGGCCACACCCCTATTTCGGAAGACTTACATTTCTCCCTCTCCCCCCTGGATGTTGTCCACCACCTCTACCCCCCCTCTGCTGCTGACTTCGACCCCCGTTCGCTGGCCTGACCCATTGTTGCAGTGTGTGCATCTGTGTTCTCTTTTCTCGCGACCCCCCAGCCACTGACTCCGCGCGAGCCCTGTTCCGTGTGTTAACAGGGCTTCTTGTGTCTGACACATTGGTAGTGCTACGACTCCGTGCGTTCCGTGAACCTTGCTGTGACTTGTTGCATTTATCCTGTAACGAACCCATGACGTCACGACCACAGTTCGGTTTCGTACCTTTCATATCTGGGTACTCCGATATCAGGAGTAAGAATCGCTGAGCTACTGGGCTGTGTTCGCCTTCATCACTGCGACGACCCTGAAGTGGCGGGAAGTTCGCCTGATTACAGACAAACGCTTCGTTTGTCAGGTCCGTACTTTGGTCCTCGGCTGTACCCCGTTTCTCTGCTGTCCCCCGGTCCTCAGTTCTCCTCCGGTCCTGGTCCTCCGCTGCCCTCTGGTCCTCCGCTGCCCTCTGGTCCTCAGCTGCCCTCCGGTCCTTCGCTGCCCGCCGGTCCTCTGCTGCCCTCTGGTCCTCAGCTGCCCTCCGGTCCTTCGCTGCCCGCCAGTCCTCCGCTGCCCTCCGGACCTCAGCTGCCCTCCGGTCCTCCGCTGCCCTCCCGTCCTCAGTTACCCGCATCTTGGTGTTCTTTCTTCCCCTTTCCTTGTCATCACCATGGTCTCCACTGTCTGCATGACTAAACTGAAATCTCTTCAGTTCCTTCACTTTCTTTTTTTCAAGGTCATATGTGAAGACCCCTTCTGTCGTTATCAGTTTATCAAATCTGAACTTTGGTTTCTGACCAGTATTGTACAAGTCTTTTGCTACATTTCTGAGTCCTTGTCATTTCTGTCGCACGGTTTCGGAAAAATCCTCCCTGACATATACATTGTTGAATCGGTCTGATGAGCTCAGATTGCGAGTATTCTTCAAAATCAGTGTCTTTTGTTTGCAAGACAGCAATTTCACAATGATAGGAGTGTCTTTTTGAGTTCTGTGTGCTCTTTCTATCATAATGTCTTCTGTGATCCCCATTCCATCTCGAATCACTGCCTTCACCTGTCTCTCACAGTCATCCCAGTTCTCTTTCTTCTGTTGTTTCTCCATTCCAAAGAATAACAGATTGTTTCGTCTGCTGTGGCTTTCACAGGAGTCACATTTCTGGCTGATCGATTTCAACTCATCATGTAAAAATTCGTTCTCTTCTTGCAAATTGTCACATAGTGATATCAAGTCCCCGATTTGCTCTTGAAGCAGCTGACACTTTTCATTAATCCTGTCGATCTGTGCAGTCACCGAAGTCTTCACGTCCGTCATGGATCTCTGTAACTGTTCTGCCTGCTTGTCTTGCTTCTCTTCTATTCTTTGAATGCAGACTTGTCTGTCCTGTATTCCCTTTAGGAAATCCTGTAGCCCCAGAGCTGTTTGCTGTTCACCAAACTGCCCTGCTAAGTCAGTTCCTTCCTTGACTCCAGTGCCTCCAATGTCAGTCAGGGAAGTATCCACTCCACATCGTTCTTTTTCAGGTGAGTTTGGACCAGGGTTGGACTCAATGTCCCCACAGGCCAACAGGTAGCATGCCATGAAAATAACAGCAACAGCAGTCAACACACCAAAAAACGACTGTTTGTACTCAACTGTAGTTGATCGCTGAAAAACAACAACCTGGGTGGCGAAAAACTCAGTCCGTCTTCAAGCACACAAAGTGTCTTTTCACGGTACCACATCCTCGAACGAGGAACAACACACCCACTAGCCGAATAATATTGGATTTATGGAATAAAATGTTTATCAGGGTGATAACAAACTTGCCTGTCACCTGCCGGTGCTGCAACGCACTCGCTGGCATGATACTGGTCTCACACAATTACCTAGAATGTCCTGGAAATCGTTGAAAATTAGAAAATTTTACCATCAAAATGTAAGCACGTCGCCATGTTCAATCGGCGCGACCTTGAGAGAGAGAGAAGGGAGGGAGGTTGGTGGTGGCGGTACAGGTACAGGTACAGAGACAAAGAAAGAGAGACAGACAGAGACAGATAAAGGCTATGACAGAGATGTGGCATTTTAGGTTGAATCCGGCGAGGCTTTTTGTTTGTTTGGTTTTGTTTTGTGGAGGCCTGTGTCTGCATTGCAAGACAATGGATTTGTGTTCAATCCGTGGAGCTTGATCAGTCTTGATCTGAGATGGCTGAACTGTCCAGTACTGGACCAATGCTCTCACTGTTCCAGACCTCGCACTGAAGAAATCATTGGAGGGAGTCCAGTTCTGGACCAAATCTCTCACTGTTCCAGACCTCAAATCGATAAATTATTGGAGGTGGACTAGAATTCTTCTCTCGACCAGCAGTCCTCCTCGGCAGTCTGTTCTTTCTGGCATCTGTTTATGTAGTGAAGGACTGAACGTCCAACAGCTCTTGACCCAGCGTCCAACTGGCTTTTGTGAGACATCCCTTCTCCGTTCACTGCACATTGCCCAGCCATCTGTGACGTCGATGTCTGAGAACTAACTTCAGGTCATCTCTTGTGCTTCGGTGTTCGGATCCTTGCCTGGCTGTGATAGACTCAGTGAGCGCCGGATGGAATTGTGGGAGAATATGTATGGCGTGGTACTTAAAAGATACATGACCTCTAATTCTAATGGCACATAAAATAACATGTACGGTTCAATGTCAAAGTGTTGGAATGACATGCTTATCTGTATTACTTTGTTATTACTGACTTCTTTCAATTATTGTTTATAGATTTGTTTATTTGTATATTTTGTCATCTGATTAGTGTTCCACGGCTTCATGAATCAATTTTTTTTTTTTTTTTTTTTTTTTTTTTTTTTTTTACTTATTCACTTTTTTACCTTCAATACGTGATTTTAACATTTCCAACAATTTCTCTTCACGTGCTTGGCCTCGTCGCTGTGTGGCCACAGTCCACATGTAGAGAAGTGGATTGAGAGCAGAGTTGAATGGCAACATGAACACAACCATGGAGCCATGGATCTTGTCTGAACCACTGACGCCATTAGAAGTCATCATGGTCACCACGCCTATCGAGAGCCAGCATATAGCATCCGTGACGGCAACCTTGAACATCAGACGAGCTGAAGTATATGCCGATCTTTTTGTGGGATCAAGTGCTATTCGATATTTTGGTATTTGCATATAGATGGCTATTTGACCCGCTGCAATCATCAAGCAAAAAACCAAGTTAATTATCACCGTAACTGTGAACCATCTGGGTTTGTGACTGTGGTTATCATGTTGAAATAAAGCCAGACGACACAGACCTGACTGGCCATGGAGACCCCAGTGTGACAGTCCAGGAAGGAAAGGCACTAACGACAACAAAGTACCAATAAACCATGCTGCTGAGCAAGCTACAGCCATTGAACCTTTACTGAATCTCCACGATCCTTTCGGGAAACAAAGGACAAAGACGTGATCCAAACTGATGAACCAGAGGACCAACACTGCCACTTCACTGGACAGAAAGCAGAGAAAGCCGTTGACCATACACGTGATACTGTTGATCCATGCCTGTTCAAACAGAATGTATTCTCCATGAAACATTTCGTTGGCTACCAGTGTCATGCTGACGTGATTTCCCATACAAATATTAGCCAAATGCAGATGAGAAATGGCCATTACAAAACTACCTGCAAAGATTTCCTTGACTGCCCAGGAAACTGTGAAGCAAAGCAAGTTCCCTATAACAGCCGCTGTGCTAACTGCCCCAAAGAAAACTGTGTACAAATCATTTGGTATCAATGTCTTGCACGAGGGCAATATAGCACTGGGTACTGAACACATCATTGTTGACTGCTTGGGAAGTAGGTTCTCACAACAAAATCTATAATCAGACGTGAAGAGCAGTTCTAAATAGTTAGATTCTCTTATCAGATCCAAAGGAAAATCATGAAGTGGATTCTCGCGTATGTCCAGTTCAGTCAAGTGTGGAATGTTCTTAAAACCTAAAGATCCTATCATTTCAATTGCTGAAAAAGACACATTCAAATATTTCACATATGGTAGGTACATGTAACGCTGAGTGCTCAACACATTCAGAAGTGTGTTCGATATGTCCACTCGTCTTAGGCTGTAATGAACACGCCTTGGTGACTTGCTTATTATTTGCCTGATGGGGTTATTTGCTAACTGCAGTGTCCTTATATTTGACATAAGAAAACCCGTCATATCAAGAGATTCTAGAAGATTATCGGTAAAATCAATCAACTGCAAGTTGGGAAATGTCATACCAGAATTATTCACGATGGAACAAGAGGACAGACTCAGATGAATAAGATATGTGTTTCTTGCGAAATCAGTCACTGTCATTCCGGTGTCTGTGGCGTCCACATAGCGAAGCTGAGGGAAGAGATCAGCTCGAAAAGGCTTCATGCACGTGAACGAGTGACCTTGACACAGACAACCTTCAGGACAGATCATGTCACACATCAGTTCATCATCTCGCTGTGTGCACTGACCCCAGCCATCACACAGATGATCTCCATGCACACAGACTCTGGAAGATCGACACTGGTACAAACCAGGACATGTCACTGTCTCACAGTCTTGTTCGTCTTCTCCATAAACACAGTCAGAAAAGCCATTGCACCGTGTATAGACAGGAAGACAATCGAGCCACTCAGCTGTGCAACGATAATGAGTGTCAGGACAAGGCTCGTCAGCTTTCATCAGCTGCTGGGTAAAATAACCAGTTCCGTCTAAGTTGATGTAAAATCGCTGGAATTTCTGCACTTTTCTGACTGGAGCATAGAAGTTACTGGGATTGCAAGCATAATAAATTTCATCAGAATTGTCCAAGCAGTCTGTGTATTCATTGCGGAGCTGGTTAGCCAATATGCACTGATTATTTTTACACTGAAAGCCGTAACATGAAGAATGCTTGCAAAATGCTTCGTCACTGTTATCTACACAGTCCTGTATAAAGTTACACACAATAGTATAAGTCATTGCTTTGCTGTCACCATCACATTTGAACATGACATGTTTTTGTATATCCCTTCTTCCAAACAGACCCATTGTTGTATTCAAGAATCTACTGGTGTTGTGAGGAACAAGGTATTCTGACTGGAAAGTCTTCCTTGGAGAAGTGCTGGAATCACAGGAGAAACATGTCTGAGTCACCTGACCATCAGGGCAAGAAAATAATGACTGCCACGTCTGTGTGAAGATCCTCTGATATGACCCGAAGAGCCTGGACGTGATTTCGTTTGGGAATATTTTATCTGACTGTGATTTTACCTCACACAACAGAAAGTGCAGTGCTCCATGTACAGACACCAGTAAGACTTGCATTGATTTTAGGGTAAAAGAACATAACTTTCCTCTTTTGGGGTAGGGATAAATAAAAGAGGGCCCTCTATAGACTACAGTATCGTCATGCCATATGGGAAACTTACTGTATATACCGTGTCCATCTAGATAACAACCAAACAATATTTCGAATTTGTCAACTTTCTTTGATATATGCAGAAAGTCATTTTGCTCTTTTCTCGTTTTTATTGAAGCAGGTATCCCACCAAATTTTTCGCATACTGGTGGTATTGCGAGAGTATACAAACAAGATTCCTTTACTATTCTGAAACACTTGTTATGTGAAGCCACCATGCCCTGACAGCCAGGACTGCTGAAGTGACAGAGTTCCGTTTCATCCCGTCCATCTTCACACTCTGTCTTCAGGTTACAATCTAAGTGCTCTTTAAACGTGGAGTAGTGACTAACAGAACAATTGAACAGATCACTGTATAAAACTTGGGGCATGCTATATTCAGAAAGAAGAGAAAAATAAAGTTGTACACTATATTGCATATAGATCTTAAAAGCTGATGTATGGAGAACTGTTGCTGAATCAGTATACCCAATGATTGAATATTCACATTTGGTACGTGTCACATTTGACTTATACACAAGATAAAATTGCGAATCAAAATCTGTTGTCTGCTTTACACTAACCAGAAAAATGTAATCAGCAGGTGCCTTCACTTCAGTTGATAATCTTCCCACGGTTTTAGCTAAAAATGCTTGTGTTATATATCCAAAGTGTTCTGAAATATATTTCATGAACAGATCATGATCTTTAACTACTTTAAAATTGTGTTTGATTCGGGGATTGTTACTATTACAGATAAACATGTGGTTTGTGCGCGATTCAAGATACATCTCCTCAAGAGAGTGATGATCACACATCACCTTCTTTATTGTCGCTGAGTCAGATATCACTGTTCTCCAGTACATGGTTTCACACCAGTATTCCAGTCGAAGATGATGAAGACGTACATACATACCCTTTGGCACCTCCACGTGCATTTTACAGAAAGAAGTGGAATCACCACACACCCCGTACACCACACCCTTGTGTGCTGTATTCTCTGGCAAGTTGTTCTCACAGTCTGATACATTCACCTGCAGAATAGTAGTGTTGGTGACGTTGTGGTCAACGAAGAATTGTACACCAGGACAGAGTACACTGATCATCGGTAGACCTGCAGTATTTCTCATGCGGATGTTGTTCACGTGCTTCTGAGCAGCAGCAATATTAACACGGCCAAACTGAATATGTTTGTTGTGCATCAACCCGCGAACTACCATGAACAAGACGAAATAGTAAAAGATATGTGAGACTGTGAGCTGTCTTGAAGGAATGATTTGATTCATTTTGAATCTTTACCTGCTACTTCATTTAGATGCGATTTACGTTTAAGCGGCACATCTTTGAGATGTTTAAAGTATCATAGCACAATTTGTAATGCAATGAGTGGCCAGCTAGAAGGCCAATTTCAATTTGTTTATGGATCGAATGGAGGTGTTGAAGATGCCATCGTTTGACAAATTTTTCCGCATGGCATACTAACTACTCATATTCTTACGTTTGGATAAAATATTTTCTAATTGTTCACAAGAGAGTTTCAAAGTCCGCCCGTCATACTGCCAACGAACGCTACGTTTAAAAAAAAAATCCCTCACTTCTCATATTTCCTGCTTGTACCAAAGAAATATGCATATGGGATGGCATTTCCTGGTCACTTGCAGTACGATCATGCATTTCAACAATATTTTAGACATACTGACATTTTAATCAGTTGGTTCTGAATACAAAACAAAAAATATATAAATCTACTCAAAACAACCTATCACACATTATCATCCAAAAGTACAAATTGGAAATAAAAGTATCTCTTCTGAATGACAATGCTAATGATATTCATGAAGAGAAAAACGGTGGAAATTGAATCTATGAAGAAGATTTAGAAATATGAATGTCAGTAAAGAGGTCTTTGCTTTTTTCGGCAGGGATCAGAAAAACAATAGAAAACAATGCTGTCAAAAGCAGCACACATCTATTTATTTCAGTACTGTATTACATTTACGTTGCCGCAAGTGCTTTCAAGATAAATCATTTTCACTCGGAATCCTGACAGTTCATCTTCCCCATTTATTTTGAACAAAGAACTTGAATGAAAGGGAAGAAATGCAGTTCACATAAATCAAAAGCAACTACACCACCACTGCCTAGAAATAGGGGCAAGCAGAAGTGGTGTTGTTGCTAAATATGCACGTGTGTGTGTGTGTGTGTGGGTGTGTGAGAGAGAGTCAGTGTGTGTGTGTGTGTGTGTGTGTGTGTGTGTGTGTGTGTGTGTGTGTGTGTGTGTGTGTGTGTGTACCTGTGGTCTTGTGTGTGTATGTTTGTGTGTGTGTGTGTGTGCATGTGCGTGTGAGTGTGTGTGTATGTGTGTGTGTACATGTGTGTGCGTGTGTGTGCGTGTGAGCATGTGTATGTCTGTGGTCTTGTGTGTGTGAGGGGTATGAACATAACAACATTTTCTAATATATATATATATTTCTACATAAAGGGCATTTCATCATATTCACATTGTGTTTTTATTTGTATTTGAAACTATGTACGGCAATATCAGCAATTCCAAATCGAAATCGTGTTAGTATATATCTTACATATCTATTTTGATCAATCATAAGGTAAGGTTCTCTGTTATGATTGGTTTTGAATTTTCTGTACTCTATCATTAATGTGACTTTTCCACTTTTGCCAAGCACAATCGACAAGTCTTTGTTTAAACAACTTTATAAAAGAGTAAACACAACCCACCCCCTGATTTTCCCTTACGAGAAAGAAACAATACATTGCTGGTGTATCACAAACCTTAGAAGCCCAGTTTGTTTTTCCTTTGCTAGCTAAACCTAAAAGCATTTTGTAGGCCTTGAAAGGTTGTCTGTGTTCTTCCATTTGTGTCAGTTTCAAGCAATATCGAATAACAGATATGCCTGGGTTAACAGTTAATGGAAACCTGTTTAATTCGCCATAACTAAGATCGTTTGGTGTTTGTGTGCCGACTCCTAGGTATTTGTTCAAGAAAAATAGATGAACACTCGCTATTGCAGTAGAGGCTTTATCCATACCCCATATTTCTGCACCATAAAGCAGAACGGGCTGCACCTGGGCATCAAATAATTTAATGATATATTTATAGAATTAGAATTTAATTTATACAGCTTACACATAATACTAAACGGAGCTCTTTTACCCCTTCTGGCCAAATCCTGACATGCATAACTAAAACTCAGTTTGGTAGAGAACAATATTCCTAAACAACGGTACGAATTTACAGCTGGCATCGTAATCGTTTTATAAAACCATCTCTCTGTACCAGCTAGATATCCACCTTTCCTGAAAACTACAATGCTACTCTTTTCCATATTAATTGTAAGTTGTAGCTGAGATGTGGCGTTGTAAAGATAATTTAATTGTGCCTGTAGGCCAATCACAGTTTCTGATAGTAACGCAATGTCATCAGCAAACACAAGAATAAACAATTCAATCATATCATAACTTACATTTGCACCATGCCTTCGTTTATGGATTATCTTTTGAGCTAACCCATTAATTAATAAAAAGAACAGGGCTACACACATCACCTTGTTTTACGCCATTAGTACAATTGATATAACCCGTGAATCGTGTTCCAACCCTAATCCTAGCCTTAACGATATTGTACATACCTTTTATACATCGAAATAATTTTCCTTTAATACTATTTTTCAACAATATGGGCCAAAGAAGTTTCCGTGATATAGAACTGAACGCCTCAAAATCTATAAAAGCAACAAACAATTTTCGATCAGATATGAATTACTTGAGAATAAATGCTAACAGTGTGAACATATGATCAACTGTGGAATAATTCTTTTTGAATCCTAGTCAACCACTACATCATTAGCGTTTTTAAAGAGTTCACCGATCACACCATCAGATCCTGCTGCCTTACCACATTTTAACTTTTTAAAATTTTGTATAGAAATCATCACGTCCTCTTTGGATATAGGACGATTCAATACATAACAATAACCAAACTCATCAAGAACATAATCAACATCACATTCTTTCATGTTGAATACAACATTATGACTGTCACTATCTGAAGACATAGTCACATTTTCATTAGAGATGTTTTCATTTTCCAGGACATTCTAAAAATGATGAAACCATTCTTCCACAGATATCTCAGAAACATGACATTTCGTTTTACTAGAGACATTTCTCATATTTTGCCAGAATTCCCTTTGATTGTGTACAGAAAGAATAAGCCTGTCTAAAACTGCATTATTATACTGTTTTCTTTTTCTGTTAACTAAATGTCTGTATTCTCTCCTCACTTAAAAAAAAAAAAAACCCAACTCACTCCTATGCTCTTTCTTCTTCGATTTACCTGCTATTCTAAACAGTCTCCTGACAGATCGTCTTGTGACTTTACATTCATCATCAAACAATGGATCTGTTTTCCTCTAATGTGCAAAAGATCTATTTTTCACATATTCAGCTTGTTTCTTTACACAATTATTAGATACATTGAGAGCGTGATTTACAACAAGATCAATTAACTGTGTGGCGTAAGACAATGGTTCTTTTGTTTCTGAGGACTTCATATTGTCATGGTATATATGCACATGTTCAGTGTTCGAGACAAACTTTTTGAGAAATGTGTGCTCATGGGGAACGTTATCCTAATTCGTTTTAGTTTTTGAAAGAAAATATAACTCTAAAGGCTGATGATCAGACTCTGTTCACTCAGCCATATTAGAATGAGAAGTTGTTTGTATTTCATTAAATAAATCTTCAGACAACAGAAAATAATCATTCACACTACAACCTGAGTCAAGAGATGTATGTGTAGCGACCCTGTAGGTCGCCATGACATACTCCATTTAGAATAAATAAACCATATGAAACACACATATTCAAAATCAATTTACCATACGAGTAAAGTTCAGAGTCTTCTGAGTGTCTTATCAAATGAAAATTGCCATTGTCTTTTGAAAAGGAGCAACTGTCAAATTGGGTATTTAATATAGGAAAGCTGTTTGATGTTCTACCATTCAGGTCCCCATATATGCTCACATCACATTTATCTTCAGTCATTAATAATTCAGTTAACACATCTTCAACACACATTATCCCACTGTCAATTCCAAAGTTAGCATAATATGGAGAATTCATAGGAGGAACATATACACACATATAAATTATACTGTTTTCAGAGCCAAACAACTTTTTGTCGCCAGAGTAAAAAACATAAGATATTATCTGCGTCGCATGTATGTTCTTTAAGAAAGGGGACAAACACACTTCTTATCAAACAAACCACACCCCCTGACCTCCGTTCCTGCTGAGTTTGTTTGACTGCTGGTTTACAGAATACAGTGTGACTTGGGAAGAAACGGGAATCTAGATCTTCGGTGAAAGTTTCAACAAGACAAATAAAGTCAAAAGTTGAAATATAGTCAAGAAAATGTTTATCATAAAGTTTGTTCAAAAGCCCACATACATTCCAGTGCAGAAAATGTAAAGGTGTATCAACAATGCCAACACTAGAATGATCAACAGTACAAGAAAGATCTGTTGCGTCCATACACATCTGTTCCTCGCTCATGCCTCCATCCTTGCCAATACTTTCAACCCCTCTCACACTTTCATTCAATACCTTGTTGATTTTGTCCTGCACAGAAAATGCATTGTTCTCCACCATATCCATGTTAAATCCATTTGCCTGCACTGCTTGTGAAGGAACATTTTTTTCCCATTAGTTGTGACACAGTTAACACACATCTCCGTCTTCAGTGTCACCCGTATGCCACGTGAAGGTCAGCGCGGTGTTAAACTGCGTTACCCTTTGAAAACTATCAGAGAGGCATAATTCATGTGCATGTACAGAATTACTTGCATTAACGTTGGGCAGGCCAAATCCCTATTTGACCGGTTTGAGCTGATCATTCTCATCGAGAACAAACTTTTGGCCGTTGATGAGAAAGTGGTCAAATATGACTGTGGCTCGTTTTCGATTTGCTCTCACGACTTTTAAGTGGGGCGTAAGACGCTTCCTGATGTCGCATACTCTGGGAGAAATCTTCCCCAAGAAAAATAGAGCTATCTTTCAATTTTCTTTTTTCTTTCAGTATCAGTTCTTGATCTTTGTAAAAAAATACATCCAGCCATGATTGGGTAGTTTTTTCTGCCACCCAAGCAATGTATTCTGTCAAATTCTATGTCTTTTGTAATTTCTAGTTTGTCAGTAATGATGTCACAGTCAGTCTTCACAGTCACTTTTTGTTTCATTTTCACATTTCGGTACACCATAGAATATCAGGTTGTTTCTCTTTGATCTTCCTTCAAGATCATCAGTCTTAGCTTCTAATTTTTCATGTTTTTCTTTCAGTTCATTGTTTTCAGTTTTTAATGAGTCATTTTCTACAGTTAGTTTTTTTGACTGCATCAGTCATTTCCTGCACTTCTTCTTTCAGACCACCGGCAGAGTCTTTAACATTTTTTATGTCATCCGACCTGCTGTCAATCTCTGAGTCGAACTTCGTCATGAAACCCATGAAGTCCTCCAGAGTCAGTGCCTTGGTTCCTCCCTCAGCTTAAGTCGGAGTGGTCGTCGACAGGTTGTTGACGGGGAGTGTGGAAGGTGTGACAAGGTCTGTGTTGTTACGACGTGCGCCGCTGTCACTGGTCAACCGTGACTGTCTCAGGAAGCTGCTTGACTTGGGAACGGGGTTAGATTCCACATCGCCACAGCAAAGAAGAAAGTCGCTGAAGCAGAAAACGGCCAGGACCAAACCTACCATGACACCGGTCGGCCGTGTGCGCACTGTCAAAACACGGACTGTCATGGCCAGCTTATTTTTTTGCACGTTTGGACAAAGTTTATGAAAACGGAGCCTAAATGACCACACTATAGTGACGAAGAGTTTAGAGCGCTGAACGAGAGGATGAATGTCTTGTCCCCAGCGCTGTTTCTAGGAGCGTGGATCACAGACATGCCGCACACCATGGTGTACGTTGGTTGTTGGGTGTACTAGCAATCTGTGGTAGATCTCGATGGAGAAATTCAGTTTGATGGCACCCACAGTCCGCTGTCGGCAGCTGCTAGAGAAAGACCTCTTTGATTGAGACAGATATCTGCCTCCAGCAACAGGCTATTGATCGACGTACCTTCCTGCTTCTGCTGCTCTTCCCACACAACAGAACAAATGTCTACCTGTTTGTTTTCAGTTCAATGGTTTTCTTTCTCTTCTCCAATATCAATCTATACAATATGTATATTGTCGAACCGACATAGTATTTTTAGGAGTACGGGGGAGCGGATGGGGTGTAAAATGTAAATCATCGGCTCCTCAGTCCCTTCTTCCATCATCAGGTCATTTGTCACAACAACGCTTGTAGCATCTTCAGTTGTCATTCAGATCAGATTTAGTAATGTACAGGCAAAGCAGGAAAGGGTATGAAACAAGCCAATGTGTTTTGTCACAAGGTCATTAGTTATGAATTCTTGTTAAGCCTCTGTGCTGTGACAAAGAATATTCTTATGTCAGCTAGAAACGATTTCCCAACGTGTACCATTAATGTGAGCACAGGCTACAAATCATGGACGCATTTATTCTTCATATTACAGCAAGAACGGGCACACTTCAAGAGGACAGAACCAGATTCATGTATTGTATTGTATTGTATTGTATCGCATTGTATTGTATTGTACAGTGCCACATTATTTTTGTTCTTATTTCTGCTTGCAAGTGATGTAGGTTCTCCAGTACTGGAAAGAAGTTTGACCTTTTAAGTCTCTGCACACCTTGAAGAAACTATTCCATCTATTCATAATCCTAATGTGAAAAAACCCGCTATTGTGGTTAAAACTGCATCCCCAGTGATGATATTTTCATTTTGTACGCTTTCCACGTCATACTGTCCAGTCAATTAAACATGTTCACAGAATTGATAAGAGAGGTTCCAATGTTTATGTGGATACGCAAATCATGCGGTTCTATCGTGTTTCCTTTTTCGACACTCCAAACCACATGTTTGGAAGGCCTGATTGATCCATTCTCAATGGTGTGGATAACAACAGCAACATTGCACATACTTTTTACTTATGCCCATCGCTCCAGGTGGAGCATAGACCATCAACGACCCCTCGCCATCGCAGTCTGTTCTGGGCTGTTCAGGCCATTCCAGTCCAGTTGGTCCCTTGCTGCTTCAGCTCTGCCTCGGTGTCTCGCCTCCAGCTGTTGCGAGGCCAGCCTCTCTTTCTCTTTCCCTGCGGGTTCCAGGTCAGGGTTTGACGTGTGATGCTGGACTCTGGCTTCCTGAGGGTGTGTCCGATCCAGACCCACTTCCTCCGCAGTATCTGCTTGGCTACTGGTTCCTGTCCCGCTCGCTCCCACAGATCTTCGTTTCGGATCTTCTCCTGTAGATGCGCCTCAGACAGGTGTTGAAGAATGTCTGAATCTCCTGCTGCATCGTCTGTGTTGTCCGCCATGTCTCGCATCCATAGAGCAGAATTGACTTCACATTGGAGTTGAAGATGCGGAGTTTGGTTTTCATTCTGATTGCTCCATATGCCCAGATGTTCTTGAGCATGATGAAAGCTGTTCTTGCCTTGCCGATTCTGGCTGTGACGTCTCAGTCCGTGTCCCCCCGTCGGTCAACCACGTTTCCCAAGTAGACGAAAGACTCCACCTCCCTGATGGCCTCTCCACTGACTGTGACTGGTGTGTTGGCAGTGGTGTTGATCTTCATCAGCTCGGTCCTCTTCTTGTTGATCTTGACCCCTTTCCTGGATGACGTGGTCTCCAGGCGAGTGGTCTTGTTCTGCATCTGGCTGTAGTTGTGTGACAGGAGCACCAGGTCGTCAGCGAAGTCGAGATCGTCCAGCTGTGTCCAGAGTGTCCACTGTATACTGTTGTTCCTGCCTGTTGTAGTGGTCTTCATGATCCAGTCGATGACCAGGCGGAAGAGGAAAGGTGACAGCAGGCACCCCTGACGAACTCCGGTCTTCACCTGGAAACTTTCGGACAGCTGGTCTGCATGGGCAATCCTGCAGCTCATGTCCTGGTAGGTGCACCAGATGAGGGAGATGATCTTCTCTGGGACTCTGTAGTGCCTCACCAGCTTCCACAGCGTCTCTCTGTCTACACTGTCAAAGGCCTTCTCATAATCTATGAAGTTGATGTAGAGGGGGGAGTTCCACTCCAGTGACTGCTCCACGATGATGCGCAGGATGGCGATCTGGTCGGCACAGGATTTGTCCCGCTGGAAGCCTGCCTGCTGGTCTCGGAGCTTGGGATCGATGGCCTCTTTCATCCTTTCCAGTAGAACCCTCTTGAAAACATTGCCTGGCGTTGACAGGAGCATGATCCCTCAGTAGTTGCTGCAGTCCCTGAGGTCTCTTTTCTTCTGCAGATTGATGATGATTCCTTTTTTTCAATGGGCCGGTACCTCCTCCTTCTCCCAGATCTTGCCGAAGAAGAGGCTGTATAGCATGTTGACAGCTGCATGTCGGCTTCTGCTGATATCTCGTCTGGCCCTGCAGCCTTCCCATTTCTCAGAATCATGATGGCCTTCTTTGTCTCTCCCTTTGAGGATTTGTCACAGCTGATGGGCAGTTCTGTCTCTGTGGGTGGGGTGTCTGGTGGTGCGTCAGGGGCGGGGCGGTTCAGCAGTTCCCTGAAGTGTTCTGCCCATTGCACATATTGTTGCTTAAAAGTGGATGGGTTGTAAACTGGTCAGGTTTGGCTACTGTCACTGTGTGTGTGTGTGTGTGTGTGTGTGTGTGTGTGTGTGTGTGTGTGTGTGTGTGTGTGTGTGTGTGTGTGTGTGTGTGTTACCTTTCAACGACACTACGCTGGGTCGTAAATGTTACATACCAAATCCTCACTCACTCCTAACAACAGCAACAATTCACATATTGTCGCCTGCAAAAAATCCATGCAGGGGTGACAATACATACTCCCATAGGGCATACAAGTACTGAAAGAAAAACAATCTTGAAAGAACAGGCCCATCCTCACCCACACGTACATAACAAAACAAAATATACGCACGCACACATACGCGCGCGCACGCACACACACACACACACACACACACACATACTGTCAAACTAGATGGTCACCGAAAATCAGAGGTGGAGACGAAGAACCCAGATTATTTACAGCTGGCGCCTCAGAGTTTGATCAGTAGCAGTCGACAATTATCAGATAACATATGAAAGTCTTTGTCCAGCTGTGGTCAGGAAAGCAGCACACACAGGTCAACTGTGATAGACATGGGAACTGGAAGGTCAGTTCTCTTGTTTATTCTTTTAAAGTTCTAGCTTGGCTAATCTGAAAACCAGAAATACACATGTGTGTAAACAATTACATTACATGACCATGTTTTCTTTTCGGAAAAAAAATCCAAAAAAGGAAAATGAACGTGATTGTTTACCACATTGTACATTTCAAATCAATAAACAGGCTTTATGATAAAAACTACAACAGAACCAGTTAAGGTAGAGTTTGATTGGTGTGTAGGGATGTCTTTCCAGTTTTGGAGAAAACACCTTACACTCTTTATGAGGTAGGACAGGGAGTATGGGAAAAAGGAAAATATAAAAGTAGGGACAGAAGTGATTAAGACGATAGGGAGTGGCTTGAAAGGAGAGAGGGAAGAGGAGAAAATGCACATGCATAAAACTATGCAAGTGTGCTGAACACAGCAACAGTAGAGAAAGCAAGAAAGATGATTTACGCATGCTACTGAAACGTACTCGAAGATCAAATTGCATTTTCATGTCTGGGGCAGGCTTTATTGTCTTGAGTTTATGCGTTTTTCCACGGAAAATTGATAAATGTGTTTTAAGAAATAGTTACATGCTCCTGTATTCCTGTTGTGTCCTTTGAGCATTGTACCAGTTGACACATGATCACGGCAGGATGTAGCAGGAATATTCCTGTGACTTAAGAGACGCTATAATATGACGCAGACAAGGATTTAACAGTGAAAGCAACAAATTCTGAGAGCAGGTGACTCTCTAATGCTTATATATAAAAAAAAATTGAAAGATTTTTATTGATCAACATCAGAGTCATAGTAAAGGTCCATTCCATGATTTAATCAATGTTTTAGATTAGCAGTTACATCCAGTTAAGTGTAGAAATAATTACGATAATCGTCGACCAAACAACTATGGGTTGATTGACTTCTGTAAATCATCTTCATTGTATATTCTTAATGGAAGAGCAGGGAGAGATGACGGAATCGTAATGTTCACTTGTAATGGCTGTACTGTGGTTGACTACACCACTGGATCCCCCTTTCTGTTAACAAAAATAAAAGATTTTATTATTTCCCCATTTGATGCTTTATTATTTGACGTACACAGCACGTTGATCTTGTCTCTGACTTCTGAATGTCACATATTGAACCATAAAAATCATACTGATACGGCTGTCATACCGTGTCATAAAATGTGCCACATCAAATTTAACAAGTCAGAATGAAATACTGCGAAAATGGAAACACGAAAGGCTGCTTCTTTTCAAGAAAAAATTGTCTAAAGCTGAGCTTACAGACTTAAATGACGCAATCGATGCTGATGATATTGACGTCATAAATGATAAGCTCGTTAATGATAATGAACATATTGACAGTACAACTACAATTCATATTATCAATTCAGAGGAAATTGATTATATTTTAAATGCAAATATTACTGAAGGTGAAATTTCTTCAGCCACCAAAAGACTGAAGAAAGGCAAAAGTGCCGGTGAAGACATGATTCGTAATGAATATATCATTAACAGCGTTCCTTTGCTGACAGAAACATATTGTAAATTATTGAACAAGATACTGGACGAAGGTGCTGTACCTGAAAAATGGGTATCTGGCTTGATGTTGCCATTGTATAAAGGCAAAGGTGATACACTTGACTGTAATAATTATAGGGGAATAACTGCTCAGCTGTGTTGGAAAACTATTCACTACAGTGTTAAATGATAGACTGACTGATTATATCAATGTAAACAATATACTTTCAAGGGCCCAAGCAGGATTTAGACAGTCCCATTCTACATTAGATCAAATGTTTG
This sequence comes from Babylonia areolata, assembly GCF_041734735.1. Classification (NCBI taxonomy): domain Eukaryota; kingdom Metazoa; phylum Mollusca; class Gastropoda; order Neogastropoda; family Buccinidae; genus Babylonia; species Babylonia areolata. The sequence continues at coordinate 34,010,130 of NC_134893.1, read as the reverse complement.
TTTTGAAATCACTAACTGGTATTTTCTCCATGAAAAAGAAGAAACTTTATTGTGATTTTGTTGATTTTTAAAAAGCCTTTGATTCAGTTTGGAGAAGTGGGTTATGGCAAAAACTTATCCATGAAGGTGTGAATGGTAAACTTTTCCGTGTCATAATGAACATGTATGATAGAACTAAGTCATGTGTGTTTTTAAATGGTGAAAAATCTTATCTCTCATCTTTGTTTTTTTCTCTGTATCTCAATGATTTAGAGTTGTATTTGACTGAACATAAGAGTCCATCTGTTGATCTTTATTGAATGTTAACATTTCAGATTTAGATAGTTACATGCGATTATTTGTACTCTTGTATATAGATGACACAATTTTACTTTTGGAGACGAAAGAAGGGTTACAACAGTCCCTCAATGTTTTTCAAAAATATTGCTTAAAATGGAAACTAGTGGTTAATGTAAAGATAACTAAAGTGATGATATATAATTCTACAAACAAGCTAAAGCCTGTTTTTAAGTTTGGTGATGTTTGTGTGGATGTTGTCAATTCTTTTAAATATCTTGGTATCGAATTTAGTAGAAACGGAACGTTTTACATTTTACAAAGCTAAAAAATGATTAATGAACAGGCTCAAAAAGCTGTTTTCTTTACTTCAGTCAGCCAGAAATCAAAGTTTACCTTTACATATCGTTCTGAACATGTACCAGTCTATGATTGTTCCTATTTTGTTGTATGGTGCAGAATATGGGGTTATGAAAATGTACATATATTTGAAAATTTAAAATTGAATTTTTTGAAACGCTTGTTCAAACTGAACAGAAATACTATGACCCAAATTATTTATGGAGAAACTGACATTTATCCAATTAGTGTGTTAGTGAAAAAGAGATTAGTTCGATTTCGGACCAGCTTAGTGATATCAAACACAGAAAAATAATCTGGAAAATATATTTGATTTTACTTGATTTATATCAAAATGGTATTTATTCTTCAAAATGGATGAGTTATACCAGACAAATTTTAATAGAAACAGGGTATGACTGTGTTTGGGATGCTCAATTCTTTTCAGAGAGGGAATCTTTCTGCAAGAATGTCAACATTGCTTAGAGACATGCTCTAGAGGCGAGTAGTAAATGTTTCTTTTATCGAAATTTCAAAAGTCGATTTGGTAGAGAAAAATATATAACTCAAATGCCTGATAATTACGTTATCAGCTTTTTCAGATTTCGAAGTAGTAATAATAAGCTGGAAATAGAAACAGGCAGACACAAAGGCATACCACGAGAGTTATGGCTTTGTAAGATTTATAACACGTCTGTGATTGTGCATGAGTTTCATTTTATAATGGAATGTCCCAATTATGATTAGTTATGAAATAGATATATTCCTAAAAAAAAAAATATATATATATATATATGTCTCCAAATTCGGTTGTTGTTGTTTTTGTTTTTGTTTTTTTGTTTGTTTGTTTTGTTTGTTTTGTTTTTTTGTTTTTTGTTTGTTTGGTTTGTTTTTTTTGTTGTTGTTCTTTTTTTTTTGTTTGTTTGTTTGTTTTTTGTTGTTGTTTTTTTGTAATATGCTCAACGGAGACCAAAAAAAAAAAGTAATTTTAGCTGTAAGTAAGATGATTAGATTGGCAAATGTTGCGTAGCTACACTTTTAGAGTTGAAAGTGTTTTCTCAACTTTTATGTGACATTGTTGTGCAATTGGAAATGTTTGTTATGGACATGAAAAAAATATTTTGCAGTAATCCTCCATACTCCAACAAGAGTGTAAGGATAATTAAAAGTTGAAACTTGAAACTTGTGTGTGCGTGTGTGTGTTTGTGTTTATGTGTGTGTGTGAGTGTTTAGTTTAACGTCTTTTAACTGTTCAGTGATATTAGACGAGGGAAAAAGGGGGTGGGTTGGGGATGGGGGGGGGGGGGGGGGGGGGGGGGGGGGGGAGCGGTGAGGGGGTATGTGAGCGTGGGAGATGAGGCGTGGGGTACATGAGAAGAGGTGGTGGGATGATTGTAGTGTGTGTGTGTGTGTGTGTGTGTGTGTGTGTGTGTGTGTGTGTGTGTGTGGAGTACCGTTCAATATGTTTATGAATGACTGCTATACAAACACTTGTGATGAGTACATCTTATTGTATCACCGTGCAAGGCTGCCAGTATAAAGTCAGTGGTTCTCAGTTCTGGATCTCTAACCCGAGTCCACTGATTCTTTGTGCACTAATGACTGTAGTCCTATCCATACGCTGTGCAAAAGCTGCAACACGACTACTACTCCGTCACTGCCATGACAGACAAGTAAATGTTTACTGCAGACGAGAGTGTCAGAGCTTGAAAAGGTTGATATTGCATTCAGCCTATGTACAGATAATGTATACAATGAAAAAATGAAAAAAAAAATAATAAAAAGAAGAAGAAGAAGAACAGCCGAGCAATCAATGTGTTTCGCACTTTGGGTCTTCCAAAAGGAAATCAATAACATACACAACTGAAGATGAAGGGAGAGAACGACTTAGCTGAATGTGTGTTGAATGGCGTCCTGAAAGACTGGCCATATTGTTGAGGAACGAACAGAATTCACATCGCTAAATGAGACTAGGAATCTCCAGCTCCATTTCCAAGAGTGTGAATGACAGACACGGTTTCAGGTGGGACTGAATGGTCACTTTTTGTGGTAAGAGTGTAAAAGATGAAGTAGGGAAACACTTGTGTTCACTAACGCCTACATGTTACAGACTATGACAACGCCAGTTTCGACGATATCAGCGATGCATTTTGATGGTAGGGTGGTGGTGTAAGAAAGCAAGTCCAGTCTTTGACAGGTGGATTCCTTATATTCGAATGTTCAAAGAATGACGAATTCTGCAACTGACGACAACAACTACTATGACTACAACGAAGATGACGACGACAATGATGATGATGAAGACGTATATGATGCAGATGCATGATAGCAGACTAGATCATATAATACGAATGATCTGTCAGAGCTGACACAAAACCAAGCTGACGTTCTGTGCTGCGTGTGCTCTGTTCCGAGGTTGTGGTGCAGACTTTCTCCTGAAGACATACTGTACTGGAATGATATTCTGTACTGCAAAAGAGGACAATAAGACTAAGAAATTGCATTGTAGGTCGGTATAGACTTGCAGCTCTTGCTATAATGAGGGAGCTTGATTGACGATTCAGTCAGTTTGAAACATGTTGCGCGTTTGTGTTCATCACCATACAGCTACGATCAGTTTTGAGAACTGGAATGTGTACTGCAGACTGTTACTACAAACAATGGAAGCAATAACTGTATGCCAGCAAGATAACCATGTGACAGCAAATTGTGACGGTGAAATTGTAATGGTTACCTGCAACAAGGGCATACCAAGATTGACAGCCATTCTACCATTACATTCGAGGAAAACGAATATTAATAAATACCAGTCATGGAATCCTCGGAGCCCAGTGAAAACAAGGGCAGAACCTGATATTGATACCTGCACATCACAAGCAGACGTCACTGAATGGCCAAGATGCAGCTGATACCACAGATGTCAAGAAAGCCATGCAGACCACTTTATTAGTATCCATAACTATTTTGGTATCCAGATGCCAAAATGGTCACGGATACCAAAACAGTGGACAATAACTCTGCTCTTCTGTTTTCTGGATTTCCAAATAGCTAAGCGATAGACCACTGATTTGGTGTGGATACCAAAATGGTGTGATGCAATCAAAATATATCTATCTTTCAAAGACAAGGGCATGAAACTAGTCTTCTTAATGTCTTGATGATGGGGCTCATATGTCAATTTCAAATTGACACTATAGTTCCCCATGCACATCCACACACAGGTTCGTTTGCCACTGTCTCAGCACTGACAATCCACAGGGAACTATCAATGTGAGGCTGCCTGGATGCCACACACCAGAGAACTCAATGCAATGCTACCGAGTCACTTCAGTCGTGTTCAGTAGTGTTTGTTCTGGTTCAGTATATTCAGGGTACCATCTACTAAAACCCCTACTGACGACAACAATCGCCTTGCATAGCCAGCTGAGGATCTCTTCCAAAACCAACCACCCATGAATCTGCTCACGCCAAAAATCGGGACAGGAAGTTACTCCAAACATGGAAGTGGGGTAAGTTGAAACTGAGGTTGCCTTTAGAGCAGGGCATGAAAGGCTACATCATCTTGAATGGTTTTCTTTTTTTTTTTTTTTTTCCTCTTTAGATGATAAATGAGGATAAGAATGGCGACAATGCTGATATGGAAAGTGAATGTTTGGCCTTTTTTACATTATGACAAGGCAGACACACAACTGCTATGTGAGAAAAACAGGCGAGGGTAACATTCTGGTCTGGAATTGTCTCTACCTCCCTTCCGACCACAAGATGTTGGCTAAAAAGGAAGGGGGTCTTTCGAGAGAGCAATGGATTTCATAATTTGGAATTTCGCCACCAGGGGTCATTTCAGAAAAGTCTACAGAGATTCCAAAGTCTGAATAAAACGGGATAGGAAATAAAAACAACTGAACAGCAAAATGAGAGACAAGAAATTACATGAAATTAATATTTCATGCAGGAAAATTGAGCAAAGAGTGGGGGTTGATTCTAGCTAGCTCTACATGATGCACCCCCATCCTACTAGAAGATGGGTAGGTCTCAACTACTAAATGCGTGAGTGTGGGTGTCAGTCTGGTTCAAGATGAAATTCCATCTCATCTTTAGCTGTAAGTAGTGGGGGCAATTAATGTTGGGGCTAAATTTACTCGTAAAGCCAGTTCCAGCAGGAGTCAGTTCTGACTGGACAAAGTGCACACCCGGGGATTATCCCAGGCTATTCTACACAGACCCAAAGGACCAAGTGTAAAATCCAACAGGGACACACGTAGGTTGCAGAACAGCCATAAACCAAAACTGACATTGCTACAGACGCCATTCAGCAAGAAGAATTATACTGTTTGCAATCGAAAAAATGGTATTGTGACTTCACATCCATACCTAAGACTTGTATCATTCATTCCTCTCTTCTGAATACATTATGAAACAGCAGAACTGAAGATATGATATCAATGTATCCACGGACCCTATCGACAACAGAGATTGACACAGATTTGCACAATATGTCGTATATTCTCTGTCTTCAGAAGACACATGATTTCTCTCTTTACAGACTAATTGGCAGTGAATTTGTTTTTACAAAAGTCAACTTACATATCATGGCTTATCTAACTCCTTATTCTGTTAACAGAAATACTGTCGGAATCCAGTAAAGACTCGGAACATCTCATTCTTGTAATGACATCACTGTCATCAGGGTTTGTTACAGTGAGACAAAATTTAAGTCACAACGATAATCCTGATATGTTGAAGACTGTATCAGACCCAGGCAGCAATGCAGTCATGATCAGTTTCAAACCAGTTGTATTCTGTCTACCGACTGTCACATTGTATTGTCATTTCAGCTTGAACGATCACTCTACTGGCCATTACAAGAAAAGTAAAAGTCAGATCTGGAGCAGATCTGAATTTGAATCCAACTTTGCCTGTTTGTGCAACACTACAAAATTCAGTGTGCATGTTAAGAGCCGTGACTGTATCTCTACAAAATGCTTTCAGTTGTTCTTTTCTTTTTTTTCTGTGAGTAAAACACCTAAAAGGTTATCCACTGGTTTATGGAACTGTTCTGTGGATCATTACTCCAGTTTTCAGCACCACCTGACGTGTAACCTGAAGACGGAATGTGAAGATGGACGTGATGAAACAGGAGACTGTCCCTTCAGCAGTCCGGACTGCCAGGGTTGGGTGGCGTTATGTGATCACTGCTACAAAATCTTCGAAAATCTTGGTGAATTCGTTAGTGATGAAACTGATCTAAATATGAGAGCTGATTCCTTTTGCAGTTTGCTGGGGGGTACATTAAGTTTTCCCAAATGTCTGTTTGACTGGTACTACACAATGAAAAAAATAACCAATAGAATTCATGTGTTGAATGACATTCTGCTTGGTTTATATCATTATGACATGTCTTTGCCTAATATGTATAGAACTTGCATCAGAAGTAATGATAGAACGGTTCTTCATCATACCTTTCAAATACCTTTCACATCCATTCCTTACTATACAATGTGCTGCGTTAATAAAGCTAGACGTCTTCATTGCACTAAATGTTCTGTTTATGGCCAGAGGTCTTTTGGCGCCATTTGTGAAATTAGTACAAACGAGACACAGGAAACGTCAGATTGTTTGAAGACGATATCACTGGCCAACTCTAAATTTTCCATATCCAAAAAATTGCAGTCAGTGACATTATGCCCTGATGGCCATGTGACACATACACTTCTTCTGTGTGGTTCAAGTCAGTATACTGACTGTAGCAATGATGAAACATCTTGTAATTTTTCTGGTCCGTTGTCAAGCATGTCCAGATCAAATTCAGCATATCAACATGTAGCTGTGATCCCCGCTTTTGCATGCGATGATGAACTCACTACTCTCTCCTATAGTCTAGTGTGTGACTTCATAAACGACTGTCCAGATAACAGCGATGAATTCTTCTGTAAATATCCTATTTGTATCAACACATTTACATGCAAAAATGGTCAGTGTGTATCCGTCTACAAAGTGTGTGATTCGCTGTTTGACTGTCAGGATCACTCGGACGAAACACTCTGTGAAATGGGCCGGTGAATAAATCTATTTTTGGATAAACACAAACCCTTTCCATCTCCAGGTCTTGTTAAGTTTGACAACAACAGGAATTTCATTTCAACTGCTATGCATCCCAATGAATCCTGTCCTGACAGTCACTATCGTTGTCCTGGCAAGTTCAATGACTGTCTACCTGTCTACACACGATGCAATGGATTGTACGACTGTATTGATCACCAGGATGAGCGAAGTTGTAAGGATTTGAAATGCCCAGGATTTTTCCGATGCAGGCTTTCAACAATCTGTGTACATAGTGACCACCTGTGTGATGACTGGCCTCATTGTCCATTCCATGATGATGAAATAACATGTGACGTGACCTGTCCAATGGGATGTCTTTGTCAAGGCCATACCTTTTTGTGCTTTCAGCCCTTTTCTGTTGTACGCTTCCCCCAGCTTCGGTCCCTGGATGTCACAGGATCTGGCATGACGCTGTCTGATGTGAATCATGCCTATCTCCTGCACCTGGTTCTAGCCAAGTGTTCTTTGACTCTGGTCCCACAGATGGATATACCCAATTTGATGATTCTTGACCTAAGTGACAACGGACTACAACATGTCAACATGACATCAATTGTTTCTTTATAAAATCTACGGTCATTATCCCTGTCCAGAAATCCCCTCACTTCTCTTCAAAGGGACCTCGCATCTGTCACTCAACAGAGAGCTTTAACAACTCTAGATTTGTCATATACTGCAATGACAGTGTTTGATACTGATGCCTTGGCACAATTTTCTCTTTTCCAGAAACTGAATTTAACGTTTACTTCAATTCATACGATAAGTCCAGGCGGTTTTCAGTTCACACCTCAAATTACTGAAATATATTTGGAAGGTAGTCCAGTGAAGATATTTCCAGCAGATGTTTTCACAGGTCTTGACTATCTACATGCCATATCCACACAGAATTACAAATTATGCTGTAAAGAAATTCTCCCCATTAAGTTTGATGTGTCGTTCTGCTATGCTCCTCAAGACGAACTTTCAACGTGTGAAGACTTGCTGGCATCGTGGGCATACCGTGGGTTTCTGTGGCTGGTTGCATGTCTGTCAGTCACTGGCAACATCTTCTGTTTCTGTGCACGTGTTTTTGTGAGGAGGATGACCTCTTCCAGTGGCTTCAGTACGTTTGTCACTAACCTTACAATCTCAGATTTTCTGATGGGTGTCTACATGATCTTTATTGGAGTGGCTGATGAACAGTTCCGTGGTAGGTATTCCTATGATGATGACATGTGGAAAAGCAGTGTGGCCTGTAAGGTGGCTGGTTTTTTGTCATTGTTGTCCAGTGAGGTGTCAGCTCTGATCATCTGCCTAATCACATTGGATCGTTTTGTTGTCCTTCACTTTCCATTCAGCACCTTGCGATTTGAGAGAAAATCAGCAGCTATAGCATGTTTATTCATCTGGTTCGTTGGCTTGGTTCTTGCAGTGTTACCTTTACTTCCAGTGACATCACACTGGGAGTTCTATAGCCAGACAGGTATTTGTATTCCACTGCCTGTTACAAAAAGAGAATTTAAGGGAAGGGGATATTCAATCGGTATATTTATCATTTTCAATCTAATTCTGTTTTTAGTAATAGCTGTTGGTCAGTCATTCATTTATTCATCAATACAGAAAAATGCGTTAAAAACCAACACTACCAAAGTGTCACGGGACATGACCATAGCTCAACGGTTGATCTCTGTTGCAGTTACAGATTTCATGTGCTGGTGTCCGATTGGAGTGTGTGGAATTTTAGCATTGCTTGGTATTCCCATCCCTGACGAAGTGAATGTTGCCCTGGCTATATTTGTGTTACCCTTAAACTCCGCTGTTAACCCCTTCATGTACACATTCAATACCCTTGCTGAAAAGTGGAGGAAGTCTAACCAAGATAAACTTATGAAATGAATGGAATCTCACATGCATCACGTGGATACTTTCTAGATGTGGTACACGTACTTATCCACGGAAGCTTAAAATGATAAAAGCCTTTAATCCATTCGCTACCTCTTTCTATCATATGTCCCTCACTGTCTCCAAGTCTTAAGTTCTCTGTGCGTGCGTGCGAGTGTGTGTGTGTGTGTGTGTGTGTGTGTGACTCTCTGGGTTGATGTCAATGTTCGTGTCAGGCCACCAAGCAAGTCACCCAGGCAGAGAGCAATTGCTTTAACCACATAGTTATGCGTTGGATAGGTGGGCCTACTTGCGAACGAGCCAGTCAAAGTGACCAGCTGAACGTGTGTCTTTCTTCCTGGTAGTCCGTCGGGAGCCGATGATGAAAAGGTCTGTGAACTCAGTGATGACAGTGTATGTGACTCCACAGCTCAAAGCTGGAAGCACACAGGCTTCCACAGGTGTCGCAGCGATGGTCTGAATTTTGGACTGAGGAGGACAAGCCCTATGTCGTCTGTCCCTCGCAGTGGCGAGACGCAGTCGTCTATCCTATTCAAAGGCAGCTGATGCTTTGGAGGTGAGACCTCATGGATGATCTGTCCACAGCAGAGGCTTCAAGCTTGCATGGCTGGATGCCGCACCATTTGGGGTTGCTTTTCATGGTGTCTTTGTACCTCAGTTTGCGCCTTCCCTGTCTGCGTGGGCCCTCCTTGAGCTCACCATACATTGGATGCCTGGGGATGCGGCTGTTGTCGATTCTGATGACATGACCAATCCAGCATAGCTGAGCCTTCAGCAATAATGACTCGATGCTTGTCAAACCAGCTTTGTCCAACACCTCTTGGATTGTGATTTTGTCCTGCCAGCAAATGCCTATGATCATGCACAGCGATCTCATGTGGAACTGTTCTAGCTGCTTAATGTGCCGTCGATACAGGGTCCACCTTTCACATCCATACAAAAGTGAAGAAAAGACTACAGCCTAGTAGATCCTTATCTTTGTAGAAAGTCTTTCTGCTGGAGAATCTTCACTTTCAATCTTCCAAGGGCCTGGCTGGCTTTCTGGATACTGGACTTGCAATCATCAACCATCTACCTGAAGATCTACTCATCAGCCCCATCCACATGTGATATGTGGCTTCTGTTCAAACGCGCGCGCGCGCGTATGTGTGTGTGTGTGTGTGTGTGTGTGTGTGTGTGTGCAGAGCGTGCATGTGTGAGTATGCACATGTTTTTATTATATTTTATTTTATCTTATTTTATTTTTTATTGATATGCACTTGTATGTATCCCAGTTTCTACTGTATCTGTGTTTGTGTATGATTTTCGATTTATGTTCGTACCTTGTTATGTACTATACCCCCCTCCCCCCCTCCCCCTTCCCCCAATATTCCTTGTGACTCCGGTACACTTCGTAATAAAGACATATTCTATTCTATTCTATTCAATCTCTTTATCCAGTGATCCATCTGCAGAGATAGTGCTGCCCAGATACTTGAAGCTCTCCAAACACTTCAGTTGGATTCCATCAATGGTAATGGCTGGCTGGGGCTTGGCTGCGTTTTGGGCGGTTAGGACCAGGACTTCCATTTATCCGAGACTGATTGTAAGTCCAAACAGCTTGGATGCTTCTGCAATGTGGTCGACAATGACCTGCAGGTGATTCTCCTTGTGTGCCATGAGGGCACGGTCATCTGCAAAGAGGGCTTCAAGGATGAGTTTCTTCAAGGTCTTGGTTCGAGCAGTGAGACGACGAAGGTCGAACATGATCCATTCAGGCAGTATTTGATGTATGCACCCAAGTCCAAATCTTTCACAGCATGGAGTTGGACCTGTATGAAGAACAGCATGGGGGCGAGGACACAGCCCTGTTTCACTCTGTTTGAGATGTTGAAGGAGTTTGTGTAGTCAGCATTGGAAAGAACTTGTCCAGTCATGTTGTCGTGGAAGAGCCGTATCAAGGTGGTGAACTTGTGTGGGCAGCCCAGTTTCGTCAGGATGGTCCACAAAGCTTCTCTGTTGACAGTGTCAAAAGCTTTGGTCAGTCTATGAACACAGTGTACAAGTCCATCTGCTATTCAATGCATTTCTCTTGGACTTGTCTCACGGCAAACACCATGTCTATGGTACTGCGGCCATGATGGAAAACACACTGGGGTTTGGGGAGGTTGCTCTCAGAGACGTTGGTGATGAGCCTGTTGAGGAAGATGCAGGCAAGTGTTTTTTCCAACGACAGAGAGAAGAGAAATTCCTCCCTCTGTAATTGCCACAGTCTGATTTTGCCCCCTTATTCTTGTAAAATACCACTGTGGCATCTCGGAGGTCTGCTGGCATGTCTTCTTCCTCCCAGATGGTCGAGAGGACGTTGTGGGACGCTTTGAGAACTGTGGTTTCAAGTGCTTTGTACGCTTCAGCAGGAATTCCATCTTTTCCTGGCACTTTCCCGCAGTTCATCTGCTTTATGGCAGTCCTGACTTCATCATCGAGGTCCCCCTGTGTGGGCACCTGGGGTATCTGTTGCGCTTCCTGGTCCACAGTAGAGAAGTTGGCTGAAGTGCTTTTCCCACCTTGCACTGACACCCTCCTTGTCCCTGATAGTGACAGAGCCATCAGCAGAAAGCAGAGGGGCTGTTCCTCCTCTTGCGGGGCCGTAGACAGCCTTGCTGGCACTGAACAGCATCTTGGAGTTGTTGGTGTCTGCTTAGAGCTGCACTTCATCAGCCTTCCTCTCCCACAATCAGTCTTGCATGGCATAGGGTTTTCTCTGGGTTATAGCCTGACAGTCCTTGAGCTGTCCTGTTGTTAACAGCAGTTGGGGTGATTCAGCCAGTCAATGAAGACCTTTCTCTTTTCTTCCAGCAGTGCTGCAAGGCCTCGTCGTTTTCATCAAACCAGTCTTGGTGGACCCCGTTCTTTGGGCCCAGCACTGTCCTGGCTGTCTCTGTGACCACCTCTTTGAACTGGATCAACTTTTCCTCTGGTCCACCAGTTAGTGGTCTTCTCGCCTCAAACTTGTCATAAAGTCTGGCTTGGAATTAATGCTAGTATCTGGCTGACAGGTGTCTGGCTGTGTTGAAAGCTTTTCTAACGAGCTTTGGGCGTTTACAGTTTAGGATCCCATGTGGATGTTGAGCTTAGCTCTAACAAGCTAGTGATCCGTCCAGCAATCTGCACCATGCATTGCTCTGGTGATGAGGACGTCACTGCTGTCATGTTGGCGGGTGATGATAAAGTCGATGAGATGCCACTGTTTTGATCTGGGGTGCATCCACGTCGTTTTTGTACTTATCAGCCTGCGTGAACGTTGTGTTCGGTATCAGCAGGCCATGCCATGCACATATGCTAAGTTGAAGGAGGCCATTGCTGTTCATCTTCCCAACTCCATGCTTCCCTTTCACTCCTTTCCATTGGTCATAGTCTCTGCCAACTCGAGCAGTGAAGTCACCTGACACTATGAGTTTCATCATCAATTATAGCGTCATTATCATTATATGCAGCATAATTTTGCTCGTTATCAACATTTGATTGCAATAAAGATTGAAAACCTTTAAACCAAATGTCACCACTAATATCATGTCTAGGTTGTTTTCTTTTCTGCAAAACTCTGTCAATATTATTCCAAAATTCCTTTTGACTATTTATTGATGCTACAAGCTTATTCACTAAAGGCTCCCCTAAATGATGTGTGTATAAACGGGATGTGTCTTCAGCTTTCCCCTTTCCAAATTCCGTTGGGAAAATGACAGATCTACGTTGACATTTCTTTTCTTAATTTAGCAAACAGACCAAGAACAAACTGCAGATTGTGCAAGGGTTTCTTTTTGGTTTTTGTTTTCAGTGCCCTAAATTATTAACCAAAATATTACCTGAAGTTTAGCATGTTTCACGAAATACAGTAGCGTTCAGGCAAAAGGTGCCAGACCAGAAAATCTAGGGAGAGCTGGACAGTACAAATTCTTCAGAGAAGAAGCGCCCCTCAGTCAAGTGTTTCTGCCCTTAACTCCTTACATTCTAAAGGGGCTGAGCCGCACCCAGGTCATTATGCCCTTGTATTGCTGCCTTTTTTTCCCCTGGTCCTCAGCAGGTTCGAACCCGCATCTCCAGGATGATTGCTACTTCAGGATGGAGTCACCTTTCTGGCAGACGTTTTAACCACTGACCCATTGTATGGCTAGTTTGAGTAGGGAGATTTTGGTCTTAATGAAGTTTACTTTCATTGCTCCTCGACCAGCTCCAGCTGGAACTCTTTTCTGCTGCTTCTGCCATTGCCTTGAGAGCTCTTGTCCTCTCTCTGCCAGAAATCGACAGCTGTTTCATGAGGCCACGGGCAGATGCGTTCACAAACCCCCTTGCCCCAATCTCTATGGCGAGGATTTTGGCTTGCTTGGAAGCCATATTTTCTGAGACTGCTGGCTAGACTAGCATACTTCTCAGTCTTGTAGATGTGGGATTCCCCCATTCTACTTTCGTATGGCACAGTGAGCTCAATCAGAATTGCTTGTTTCATTGCCTTGGATTGCAATACTTTGTCAGGTCTGATGCCAGGTGTTTCTTACCCTCTGGTAGGTCCAACTATGCATTCCCAATCTTCGGCACCTTCAAACAGCTCACGTTTCTATGCTTTGGATGTTACAGCTGTTCCTCGCCAGACTTTGTTGCCTTCTGCAAAGAGGAACTCTACTAGAACTTCTGGTGGCGTGGGTGCTCCATGGACAGTGCTCACCAGTGTACAATTTCTTTTAGCACACACAGATCTGAAGATGAAGCTGATCATCAGAGGGGCCATGTTCCACATGTTGCTCCAGCTGAGGCTCCTTTGGAGTGTATTTTCCCATGTTGTCCACTGCCCCTGCTGGCCTTGCTGGACTACCCTCTGGACTCTTTTATTATCTTCTTCCTTCTTGATCTCCTATATGATCATATCTCTTTTTGCTTTCCCCCTTTGCCTTGGACCACCATTCCATCTTGGTCAATCCTAGGCCATGTCCGCTGGTTTGGGTGTGTCCTATTATTTCCTTCGTCTTGAGACTTTCTTTCGCTGCACTGACTGCTGACCTGACTTTCCATTTTCTGCCGGTCTTCAGCTTGGGTAGGTTGGATTTCACATTACTGTCAACTGGGTCTTGCTGTGAAGTTTTGCCTTCCCTACCTTGTATTCTTTGACAATGGATTTCAGAGGAAGCCTCAGCTTTGCTTGGTGACAGTAGGGTGCCATGTCAGTGAGACCAGGTGGGACACAAAGCCATTTGCGTGTTTACTTGTTTATCTTTGCCTGAATCGACACCACTGTGCTACAGCTGATATAATATCAGGAGAGGTCACACTAGTCAATGATATGTAGGTCTTCTGCTGTCTGCTTGGTTTTCTTTCCTCTTTTTGTGTCTTTCAGGGACTCATCATACCATCTTCCAAGGCTCTTGATTGGTTGATATGACACCTTGGAATGGCTTGGTTGGCTACAATGAATTTGATCATTTCAGACACCTTCCCTTTACACAGTGAGAGGCTCCATGATTCTTTTGGTTTGAAGTTCATTCTAGCTTAGGCAACTAGCTTGTCCCACCGCTTCATTATTTCATGGGTGTCATTCTCTTTTGTTAAAAGGACTGTTGTGTCATCCATGAAGGCTTTCAAAGGAGGTATCTAGTATCCGTTACTGAGGTTGGCTCAATCCAATCCCTTCATTGAGGCCTTCAAGATCACTTCCATTGCCAGCATGAACAGGATTGGAGAAATTGCACAGCCTATGGCTAGGTCAACTTAGACTGATCCAATCTGTCATGCATTCCTTGGTGGTGAACCGCATTGAGAAGCCATGGAAGTACTTCTTCAGCATTTCCCTGATGTTCGTTGATACATAGTGCGTCTCGAGAGCCAGCTGGATCATCTCATGAGGAACTGACCCGTACGCATTTGTCAGATCCAGCCATACCACGTCTAGGTCCTTTTTCTCTGCCTTTGCTCTTTGAATTGCATCCCAAATCAATGTGGCATGTTCTACACAACCAGGAACTCCTGTGGTGCCACCTTTCTGGACAGACACATCCAGGTACTCATTTTCTGTGAGGTATTTTGTCAGTCTTGCAGCCATGACAGAGAAGAAGATTTTTTCTTCGACATTCAGGAGCGATATTGGTCTGAACTGGCTGATGAAATTTGAAATCTGCTTCTTCGTGATGTACACGCCATCAGTTATCATCCACTGGTCGCTGATCTTCAGGTTCCTCCATGCTGATCTTATCAAAGGACTTTAGGACATTTCTTGTACAGCAGGTACGGTATTCCGTTTGGCCCCAGTTATGATTTGGCCCTGGCTTTCTTGACCACTTTTTGTACTTCCGCTGAACTTCTTCTCTAGTTCCCTGGAATGAACCAAACCCTTGAGATCGAGTGGCTTCTTGCTTTGTGGATTGAAATGTTTTCCCGAGATGCTGTTTCAAACTCTTTCGTTCCTATTTTTCTTTGAACCATTACTCCCCCTTGTAACCAGATTCACCCCATACGTATATTCCCTTCATTCTCATTCCTGGATTTAGAGAAGAGATAGAAAGTATGAAGCAGGGTACTTATTTCAGAGACTTACAGCAACACGGCTCATTACAGTACACTAAGATTGTCATGTACTGTTGTGTACAGAATTGATGTGAGAAGTTGTCTGTGACCCTGATGACACTATAGGGTGACACCTCTGGTGACACTCAGTTGTAAAACAGGTGACTTTGGGGTCAAACACAATGCATACAAGTACGTATTACATGCGTAATTATAAGCTGTTTAACCTCGAAAGGCTTCAAGCAAAAACGAAGGTCATGACAGACATCATCAGAGACTTTTTGTTTGCTGATGATTGTGCCCTCAACGTTGGATCTGAAGCTGACATGCAACTCAGCTTCGACAAGTTTGCCACTGCCAGCAGGAACTTCGGCCTTACCATCAGCACGAGGAAAACTGAAGTTCTCCATCAGCCAGCCCCAGGGAGACCCCACGTTGAACCCAACATCATAGTCAACAGTCAGAGACTCAGTGCGGTGGAGTGGTTCACATACCTTGGCAGCACACTGTCACGAAATGCGACCATCGACGATGAAGTGAACGTCAGGATTGCAAGAGCAAGCGCAACCTTTGGTAGACTCTATGCAAATGTCTGGAACAGAAGAGGCATTGGTCTTGAGACCAAGCTAAAGGCCTACAGAGCAGTAGTTCTCCCCACACTACTGTACGCCTGCGAAACTTGGACAGTGTACCAACGACACGCCAAGAAGCTGAACCACTTTCACACAACATGCCTCAGGAAGCTACTGAACATTAAGTGGCAAGACAGGACCCCAGACACAGAGATGTTTGCAAAAGCCACCCTTCCCAGCATCTTCACCATCCTGATGCAGTCCCAGCTTCGCTGGGCTGGACACGTGGCGAGCATGCCAGACCATCGGCTGCCCAAAAGGCTCTTCTATGGCGAGCTGCAACAAGGGAAGAGATCACACGGAGGTCAGAAGAAGCGCTTCAGAGATACTCTGAAAGTCTCTCTGAAAGCGTTTGATATCAACCCTGACTCCTGGGAGGAATCTGCAGTGGGCCGTGATAAATGGCGTGCTGCTGTGCACAAAGGTGCCAAGTTGTGCGAGGCCAACAGGACTGCTGCAGCTGTTCAGAAGAGGCAGGCCAGAAAGTCACGGGCAAACAAGCTCCCTGACAATGTCTTTGTCTGCCCCAACTGTCAGCGAACATTTCGTGCGCAGATTGGACTATTCAGCCATCTGCACATTCACAGATAGATTCATGAGCATAACCCACCCCACCCACCCCCACCACCCTCCCCCCATCTCCCAGCTGGATGACAACGATGGTCATCATCGATCTCGACGGACACCACCACCACATGCAGGATAGTGTTTTGCTTGCAGAGTATGCACATCATGCAGGTACTCACGGAGTAGTGCCTTCGAGTAAGTTCACGTAATTGTCACTGTTATTGTCCTTATCACATGAATGATTTGAAGTTTTTCTCAAAGAGAATATATCCCTTTCATTACACTAGCCAGAATCAGATCATTCTCTACACAATTCTTGAACAAAAAATATTCAGAAACGATACTTTCTCTAAATACGCATGTCCGTGTCATGGTCATCAAGTAATATGCCACATGAAGGTGACACGTGTGTGATATACCTTGAAACAGTCATGCCAGTTACTGCACAAATACACACCACAACTTTCACGCTTGTTACTTCTTGAAATTTTCATCACCCGCTACCTGTGCTTCTGTGGCAACAGCTAATTGCACTCTCTCCTCGTCATTCAGTTGAAACAGATCAAAGATGGTTGTAAAACTCATCATGAGAAAACTCAGTTGGTCAGAATTCGAACTTTCTACACTTTTCTATGTCCGTATGTCTACACAGCACATCAGCAAGAATGTAGCGGCGCCCACTTTCCCACAGCCAAGGGAGGGGAAGGGTGGTGTCTGGCATCCATTCCACTCATGAATACTGCCCTCCCAGTGACCCGGTCAAGGATAGATGACGCACATTGATGACGCAACTCGCGGGAAGTTCAAAGCGCTTACCGCGAGAACCGATTTTCCGGGCTGCAGGAAGGAAAGTCGGGAATTCTCTGCTGCACGGTTTTCCGGCCTCCAGGAATGAAGGGTAAAATTCCTGTGAACCAAAAACAGTGCTGCATGAGTGAAAGAGTTAAGTGTTTCTTTGTCCACTGTGAGTGTCCCTGATTTCGGCTGCTCGAACAGTTTCCTAAGTTTTCGAACTGAAAGGGGTCTCAGAAAAATCAGTCTTGTGACTTGCTGACTCTGCTTTACTGATGGCACTGCTTTGCTTTCAGGTCTTTCCAAAGTTTCTGTAGGCCCTGCTTCTCAAATTCTGAAGCTGTCTTCATCCTTTTCTTGAGCTTTCTTTTTGCATTTCGGATGTTGTCCATTTCTTGTTGTCGCCCGGATATTTCAGGAGGTGTTCTTGTCTTTGGTTCTTTCACTCCATAGGTTTCCCGACGCTTGCGTACACGTTATCTCCGTGGGTGGCTAACTTGTGTTCCAAGGTGCTCTTTCCTATCAGCGCATCAATTAAATGACGAAATAATGAGAGAAAGAATGCTGTTGTGTGTGTGTGTGTGTGTGGTTGTGTGTGTGTGTGTGTGTGTGTGTGTCTGTCTGTCTGTCTGTGAGTGTGTGTGTGTGTTTGTGTGTCGGTGTGAGTATGTGTGTGTGTGTGTGTGTGTGTGTGTGTGTGTGTGTGTGTGTGTGTGTTTGACAACGGGAGAGGGGGAGGAGACAGATCGAGAACATGCATGCGTTCATGCAAAAAAGGAATACCAAAGGGGAAAATGATATATTGTATGTCTATATTTGCGGTTATTGTTTGTTTTAAAATGTAGATGATAATTTACGTATCATTTAATGTGTACGTATTAGTATCCATGTTCATATTTCATGTGGTATTTTTGCTCAGTCGTCTCTAGCCCTTCCTCTCTTTCATCTCACCCGCTGTTTCCCCCTCCCTGCCCCCACCCCTCTCGTTATCCTGTTCCTCATCCCAAAATTATTTTTGTTCTCATTAACCATACTTGTCCATAGTGTTGTAACTGAATGTCTTTTGGTTAGCTATCTGCCTCACGGAATGTCTGTATCTCTTCTTTAGCTCAATAAATGATTGTATGAATACATTTACGTATGCTGATTTGGCTTTGTTGTTGATGCATTATTTTCAAAGAGTTGAGTTTATGACACATTGCACTTTTCAAGTTTCTTTTTCGTTGCAGTATTTGTGATGATTTCGCTATTCGAGGGAGCGGTGTCCTAAAAATCTTACATTTCATGTTTTCTTTTTCGGTTCTCTCTTTTGTCGTCTGTCTGTCCTTCTCTCACTCTCTCTTCTTTCTTCATCATATATGTTCTCTATATCTGTCTACTCCTAGACATAATCTAGCTGAAAGTTTAATCACTTAGTACTGTGATCCTATTCAGGCTATTCAGAAGAAGATTTGAGAGGGGGGTGCGGGGGGACAGCACACAATATATTTTCATAAAAACTAAAAATTATTCTCTTGTCTAGTTTTGTGCATGTATGTCTGGATGGATGCATGTACGTATGCATGCACATATGTGTCTATGTATGTAGGTATGTATTGTGTGTTTGCGCGTGCGCGATTAGTTTTACATGGAGTATATGCTCTGCTTCCGGTGTGCTTTTGCCACTTGTGAAAAGCACACACACACACACACACACGCACGCACGCACACGCACACACATTTCAAACGAAAATTAAACAGACTAAACGACTACTGCAATCAATGGGGATTAGAAGTAAAACAGGGACAAAACAAAAGTAGTCATATTCTCCAAACATGATCCTGTGCTTCCACAATTTTTCCAGATTGGAGAAGATATCATAAACACAACCGATCGATATAGATATCTTGGAATAATCTTCCACAAAAGTGGAAGTTTTGAATTTGCCCAGGATCATCATACTAAACAAAGAACAAAAACGGTCCGTTCTCTAAGGCGCTCAGTTCGAAGGAAAACATCAACGTAAAAGAAAAGAGACACAAACATTCCGTTCTCACTAGATGAGCTTTTAGAAAAAAACGCTTTTCCTCATGAAAATCTTCACATCAAATTCTGCAAACAACTGCTACGGGTGTTCACAATACAGCATCAAACCTTCCGGACCGGCTATGTGAATTGGGAGATTTCCTGTGAGCGATTTCCTGTGTGAAAATTGTCATATAGTTTCATTTTGGATACATATAACAGAGTCACATGAGAAATCGTATATAAAACATTGTTATAACGATATAATTAAAAAGTGAAACTCTAGAGATAACAAGCGGCTTCATTTTATTAAATCTATTCTTACCTCACTTGGATTTGATCACATATGGCTGAACCAGGGTACACTGAATGTCAACAGATTGAAGTTTGCACTCTTAAAGAAACTTCAGTGTCGGTACATAAATTTCTGGAGAAAGCAGAAAAACGAAAACAAATCTAAGTTAGCCTTCTACAATAATGTTTCTAAAGAATACAGGCTTGAACCACATTTGATCTGTTCAAGAAAAACTGAGCACAGAACCGCCATGTGCAGACTTCGCGTACGCGTACATGATCTTCAAATAGAAAGAGGCAGATACACAGGCACAGTAAAAACATGCAAGAAAATGCAAAACATGTGGTGTATTAGACGATGAATATCATTTTCTACACAAATGTATTAGAATACTTGCGAAAAGTTTTCTTAACAGATATAAAGTCTGAATTCACAAATTTTGATGATACTGACACGTGAGTCAATGGTGTAATCACGACCCCGTATAACCGGTATTACTCCGACTTGCAAAATTCGTATTTGAATGTTTCAAAGAACACGTCACGTTTTAATTCTATTAAAACATCTTACATTTAGTTTAGTTGTGTTTCTCTGTTTGTTTCTTTTCTCTTTTTTACCGTTGTTTTGTCTATAAACCTTTCACGGTTTTCATGACAACTAAATATGATTCTGATTCTGATCCACACACACACACGCACACACACTAACACACTAACACACGAACACACACACTAAGACAAGTCTTTCAAAGTTTCTGTCGAGACCAAGCTGTGCATTTTACTTTACGACACAACTGCCCGTCGCTCGACATTGAAGAGCCTGTCAGCCAGGTTTCACGACCCCGCCACCTGCTGCTTCCTGTTGAAGAGGCTGTCCTACCTCTTGTAACCGATAAGACAATCGTGCTTGTCTATGATGTAAATAGTCAAGACCGACAGCCTACTGATCGCCCTATACTGACTCGAAAAGTAGACAGCTATTTGTCTATGAAAGTAAAGTAGAGGGCTGAGCCAGTCTGGTTCATTAGTCTCCAAGCTCAGTTCCCAAAAAGTTGACAGTTGGAGACTTTCCGGGTTGTGGTTGACGTGATGCTCAGCACATCTACGCGTCACGTCATGCTGTAAGCTCTCTACATCATCACCATCTGCTGAAACTTCTTTCTGTTGTGAGACCAGCAATTTGCCTCCTCTATTCTGCTCTGTCCGCCAAACTATCAAATAGTATGAGTAAACAAGCCCTAACATATGGAAGGACTGACACAGGCTTCCCTCATATGATTCAGCCCATTGTTGATAAATTGTTCTACGGCCATGACATTGCAGAATGCAAGCAACTACATAGAACGACATTTCCTGGATGGGACACAAAGTCGACGACCTACTCACTTGATGGCACAACATCAAATACTGATTGCATAACTGATTGCATAAAATGTAAACAACAGCTGCATTTTAAGCAAGTCGAGGCACTATTCCTTGAATAGTAATTGTATCCATCACAGTGTGATTGAAACACTTGTTGTTTGTCCAGATGCGTTGCTTGACGTCATGCCACGAACACAGACATCAAGCCCCTTGAGACAGACAGACAGATAGATAGATAGAGAGACAGACAGACAGATAGATAGATAGACAGACAGACAGAGAGACAGAGAGAGACAGAGACAGAGACAGGGAGTCACAGAGAAAGAGACAGATAGACTCACAGAGACAGACGGATACAGAAAGAGAGAGAGAGAACAAGACAGACTGAGAAACATAAAGAGATATAGACAGAGCGGGACAGAGATGGACAGATAATGTTTAAATGATTATGATCATTCAAGATAATATCTGTTGAACGTTCATCACAAAGGTCGTTAGCTATCCATCTGGAGCATTTGGGATTCCATCCAGTTCATCAGTGTCTTTTTGTTAGATTCCCTCCGCTTTTCAGCCAGGGTGTTAAACGTGTACATGAAGGGATTAATAGCGGAGTTTAATGGCAACACGAATATAGCCAGGGCCACATTCACTTCCTCAGGAATGGGAGTACCAAGCAATGCTAAAATTCCACACACTCCAATAGGAAACCAGCACATGAAATCTGTCACTGCAACAGAGATCAACCGTTGAACTATGGTTATGTCCCGTGACACTTTGGTTGTATTCTCTTTCAATGCATGTTTCTGTATTGACCAATATATGAATGATTGGCCAACAGAAATTACTAAAAACAGAAAAAAATTTAAAACAATAAATATACTGAATGAATATCCCCTTCCTTTGAACTCTTGTCTTGTAACAGGCAGTGGAATGCAAATACCTGTCTGGCTATAGAACTCCCAGTGTGCTGTCACTGGAAGTAAAGGTAACACTGCAAGAAGCAAGCCAACGAACCAGATCAATAAACACGCTATTGTTGCTGAATTACTCTCAAACCGCAAGGTGCTGAATGGAAAATGAATGACAACGAAACGATCCAATGTGATTATGCAAATGATCAGAGCGGACACCTCACTGGACAACAAAGACAGAAAACCAGCCACCTTACAGGCCACACTGCTTTTCCATATGTCATCATAATGGAAATATCTGCCATGGAACTGTTCATCAGCCACTCCAATAAAAGTCAAGTAGACACCCATCAGGAAATCAGCCATGGTAAGGTTGGTGACAAAGACGCTGAAACCACTGGCAGACGTCATGCTTTTCCCAAACAGGCGTGCACAGAAACAGAAAATGTTACCAGTGACTGACAGACATGCAACCAGCCACAGAAACCCACGGTATGTCCACGATGCCAGCAAGTCTTCACACGTTGAAAGTTCGTCTCGAGGAGCATAGCAAAACGTCACGTCAAAATTATAAGGGAGCATTTCGCTACAACATAACTTGTAATTTTGTGTTGATATGACACGTAGATAACCAAGACCTGTGAAAACATCAGCTGGAAATATCTTCACTGGACTACCCTCCATATATATTTCTGTGATTTGTGGTGTGAAGTGAAAACTATCAGGATTTATTGTATGAATGGAGGTAAAAGTTAAATTCAGTTTCCTCAAATGCGAAAACTGTGCCAAGGCTTTGGTATCAAACACTGTCATTGCAGTATATGACAAATCTAGTGTTATTAAAGCTCTTTGCTGAGTGACAGATGTGAGGTCCCTTTGAAGAGAAGTGAGAGGATTTCTTGACAGGGATAATGACCGTAGATTTTCTAAAGAAACAATTGATGTCATGTTGACTTCCTGTAGTCTGTTGTCACTTAGGTCAAGAATCATCAAATTGGGTAAATCCATCTGTGGGACCAGAGCCAAAGAACACTGGGCTAGAACCAGGTGCAGGAGATAGGCATGATTCACATCAGACAGTGTCATGCCAGACCCTGTGACATCCAGGGACCGAAGCTGGGGGAAGCGTACAACAGAAAAGGGCTGAAAGCACAAAAAGGTATGGCCTTGACAAAGACATCCCATTGGACAGGTCACGTCACATGTTAATTCATCATCATGGAATGGACAATGAGGCCAGTCATCACACAGGTGGTCACTGTGTACACAGATTGTTGAAAGCCTACATCGGAAAAATCCTGGACATTTGAAATCCTCACATCCTTCCTCATCCTTGTGATCGATACAGTCATGCAATCCATTGCATCGTGTGTAGACAGGTAGACAGTCATTGAACTTGCCAGGACAACGATAGTGACTGTCAGGACAGGATTCATTGGGATGCATAGCAGTTGAAATGAAATTCATGTTGTTGTCAAAATTAACAAGACCAGGAGATGGAAAGGGTTTGTCTAATTCCTGCAAGTCTATGCACCGGCCTATTTTACAGAGCGTTTCATCCGAGTGATCCTGACAGTCAAACAGCAAATTACACACTCTGTAGATGGACACACACTGACCACTTTTGCATGTAAATGTGTTGATACAAGTAGGATATTTACAGAAGAATTCATCGCTATTGTCCTGACAGTCGTTTATGAAATCACACACCAGACTGTAGGAGAGTGTAGTGAGTTCATCACCGCATGCAAAAGTGGGGATCACAGTTACATGTTGATATGCTGAATTTGATCTGGACATGCTTGACAACGGACCAGAAAAATTACAAGGTGTTTCATCGTTCTTACAGTCAGTATACTGACTTGAACCACACAGAAGAAGTGTATGTGTCACATGGCCATCAGGGCATAATGTCACTGACTGCAATTTTTTGGATATGGAAAATTTAGAGTTGACCAGGGATATCGTCTTCAAACAATCTGACGTTTCCTGTGTCTTGTTTGTACTAATTTCACAAATGGCGCCAAGAAAACTCTGGCCATAAACAGAACATTTAGTGCATTGAAGACGTCTAGCTTTATTAAAGCAGCACATTGTATAGTGAGAAATGGATTCGGTAGGTCTTTGAAAGGTATGATGAAGAACCGTTCTATCATTACTTCTGATGCAAGTTCTATACATATTAGGCAAAGACATGTCATAATGATATAAACCAAGCAGAATGTCATTCAGCACATGAATTATATTCGTTATTTTCTTTATTGCGTAGTACCAGTCAAACAGACATTTGGGAAAACTTAATGTGCCCCCCAGCAAACTGCAAAAGGAATCAGCTCTCATATTCAGATCAGTTTCATCACTAACGAATTCACCAAGATTTTCGAAGATGTTGTAACAGTGATCACATAACGCCACCCAACCCTGGCAGTCTGGACTGCTGAAGGGACAGTCTCCTGTTTCATCACGTCCATCTTCACATTCCGTCTTCAGGTTACACGTCAGGTGGTGTTGAAAACTGGAGTAATGATCCACAGAACAGTTCCATAAACCAGTGGATAACCTTTTAGGTGTTTCACTTACAGAAAAAAAAGAAAAGAAAAGCTGAAAGCATTTTGTAGAGATACAGTCCTGCCTCTTAACATGCACACTGAATTTTGTAGTGTTGCACAAATAAGCAAAGTTAGATTCAAAATCAGATCTGCTCCAGATCTTAGTTTTCATTTTCTTGTAGTGGCCAGTAGAATGATCGTTCAAGCTGAAATGACAATACAATGTGACAGTCGGTAGACTAAGCACAACTGGCTTGAAACTGATCATGACTGCTTTGCTGCCTGGGTCTGATATAGTCTTCAACATATCAGGATTATCGTTGTGACTTAGATTTTGTCTCACAGTAACAAACCCTGATGACAGTGATGTCATTACAAGAATTAGATGTTCCGAGTCTTTACTGGATTCCGACAGTATTTCTGTTAACAGAAGAATGAGCTGTTGGATAAGCCATTGGATACCTCACAATATTCTTTGTGACCCAGGTACACTTGGTAATAAAGACATATTCTAGAAATTCTATATGCAAATTGACTGTGGTAAATCCAAATTCATTGCCAATTATGTAAAGACAGCAATCATGTGCCTTCTGAAAACACAGAATATACGATATATTATGCAAATCTCTGTCATTCTTTGTTGTGGATAGGGTCGGTGGAAACATTGATATCGTATCTTCAGTTCTGCTGTTTCATAATGTATTCAGAAGAGAGGTATGAATGATAAAAGTCAATGACATGGATGTGAAGTCACAATTCCTGGTGTTTTTTTTTTTTTTTTTTTTTTTTTTTTTTTTTTTTTTATACTCACTTGTGTAAACAAAGTGAGTCTATGTTTTAACCCAGTGTTGGGTTGTCTGTGTGTGTGTGTGTGTGTGTGTGTGTGTGTGTCCGTGGTAAACTTTAACATTGACATTTTCTCTGCAAATACTTTGTTAGTTGACACCAAATTAAGCATAAAAATAGGAAAAATTCAGTTCTTTCCAGTCATCTTGTTTAAAACAATATTGCAATATTGCACCTCTGGGGTGGGCACAAAAAGTGAAAAAAGAAGCCAAATTATATGCAAACTGCATTTACTGTTATATTTATAGTTTTCTTATTCTCTAAACTTGGCACTTTGATCTGATATTCTGACACAACAAGAGCAGTCATTATTATCATTTTTTGTTCAAACAGGAACTTCTTTTGCTAAGCATGGAAGTTTTATTTATTTTGCAAACGTTTTGGTGCAGATAGTAAAAAAAGGGAAACTAATCTGTATTTAATCTAAGGGGACTTAATTTGCTTTAAACTGATCTTTCTTATCTTCAGTTCCGAAACCACTCTCCTCCACATTCTGAACAATTTACTGATAGCGTCCGACTCAGGAAAAATTTCCTTTCTCACTCTTCTCGACCTGTCAGCCGCCTTTGATACGATAAACCCTTCAATCCTTCTTTCCCGTCTTCATTTTACATTTGGTATCAAGGGCACTGTTCTAAACTGTTCAAATCATATCTCACTGATCGATTCCAGTCTGTCATTGTTGATCATTTCCAATCTGAACCCGTTAAAATCGAACATGGAGTCCCACAGGGATCTCTTTTAGGCCCAGTGCTCTTCACACTGTACACTGCTCCTCTCGCTGAAATTATCAACCGCCATAATATCAGTCATCATTCTTATGCTGATGACAATCAACTCCAGAAGAGTGATACCCCTGAAAAATTGTTGTCGCTCTTGCAAGAAACATCCAACTGCTTCCTGGATATTCAAAACTGGATGACTCGAAATAAGTTACAATTGAACGCGGACAAAACTGAAGCAATGATCATAGGAACTAAACAAAAACTGTCTTCCATCACAATTGACACAATCAAACTTGGCAGTACATCCATCCCTCTTTCCACGTCAGTCAGGAACCTCGGTGTTGTCCTTGACAATACACTGTCCATGCAAAAATTTATCAGTCAGACTTGTCGTTTCTCTCATTCTCTCTCGCCTTGACTACTGTAACTCTCTATTGTCTGGTATGCCTGCTTCATCCATTCAGTCCCTTCAGCGCATACAAAACTCTGCTGCCCAACTCGTCCTCAGAAAGAAAAGATCTGAGCACATCACTCCTCTTTTGCAACATCTCCACTGGCTCCCTGTCTCACACCGAATAAAGTACAAGATCAGCACTCTGTGTTATAGATGCATTCATAAAACTGCCCCTTCCTATCTCTGCGGCTGCCTTCACCTCTACACTCCATCTCGCTCACTATGATTGGCCTCGGATCCACTCTGTTTATGCATACCCAGATTCAAACACTCGACTGTTGGCCGCCGTTTTTTCTCTGTTTCTGGATCTTGCGATTGGAATGAACTTCCTTTTTCGCTTCGTCAAGTCTCCACACTCAGCTCTTTCAAGTCTGGCCTTAAAACCCACCTCTTCCCATAATAGCCTCCCTTGCCTGCCCTTCCTTGTCTTTAGTTTCTACAGTATTAGAGTTATGCATGCGTGTGAATGACTGGTGTGAAAGCGCTTTGATTTGTCTCTGCACAAGATCCAGCGCTATATAAATACCATTATTATTATTATTATTATTATTATTATTATTATTATTATTATTATTATTATTATCTTAAACATTACATTTTGAAATTATACTCAATACACAAAAAGCTTGTGTGCTTTACTCTCAGTGTACAGGGCTTTCACTATGTTCATTCGCCCAAGTGGTCTTTTTTGGAAAATACTAAAATCAATACTACGAGTGGACTTAATAGATCTATTGGCTGAGCCCTGAAGGTCATGGGCAAAAATCAATAGGGTACACATATTTATACACATTCAAAGCGCGTGCTCATATTCTTCGTGAACGCAAACAACGCCATTTTGTTTCAAGATGTTGACCTGCCCGTTCAATCCTACATTCAATGGACAATACACGATAACATGTGATGGAAAGTTGGAGAAGGAAACTGTTAAATATTTATTCAGAGAAAGATTTGTGAACACCTCATCACTTATGCCCCAAACTGCCATAAAAATATCCACAGAATCAGTCGGAATTCACAGTTAAAAATTGTAAACCATGTGAGTTGAAATGATGAAACGGAAAAAAATTTCCAGTCTTGACTTTTCTCAAAAAATGAAGTCCTTTTCACTTCATACGACGTTTAGAGGTACTTGTACTTGGCTCTACATGTTATTAGTTTAACAAAATACTAAATTTTCATATCAACTTTAAAACTATAAAACTAGAATGAACATAAAAGAGAAATTGAATCGACCGTGTCATACTACATTCCCGGCGGGTGTAACTAAACTTGTACATCTATTTAGATCTAGAGAAAACGGCTAAATGTTGCAGTGTGATTGCAGCGATAGCCACGTCTCCTTTACCGCGGACTTAAACAGAATTTTTTTATTGCCCTTAAAGATTTTTTCAATGCCCAAGATACACCAGAGTAATATGATTCAAACAGCGTTCTCACTGCGAATACCGCAATTGATTTATCACCCTTTCAAAAAGTATGTTCAAATATTACAATTTTAGAACGTCATTTAAGGAGCCACGATAGTGTAATGGGTAAGACAGTTTCTTCTCACCCGAACACGCGGGGTTCGAATCTGGTTAGGACTTTTTTTTTTTCTTTTTTTTTTTTTTTAAACCCGAAGCTTTATAATAACGAATACAGAACAACATTTTAACGATTAGATTTTTTTTTTTAAAGTGTATCACAAGTGAGTCTTGAAGGCCTTGCCTCTCTTGTTTTCATTGAAAACAGATAATTCTGCTTGCTGAATGGCGTCTGTAGCAATGGCAGTTTTGGTTTGTGGCGGTGCTACAACCTACGTGTGTCCCTATTGAATTTTACTTTTGGTCAAATATTGCCAGCCCAAATTAATCCCGGGGTCAATGTAGAATAGCCTGGAATGAACCCCGGGTGTGCACTTTGTCCAGTCAGAACTGACCCCTGTTAGAATTGGCATTATGAGTAAATTTAGCCCAAACTTGAATTGATCCCCACTACTTACAGCAACGGATGAGATGGAATTTCATCTTGATCCAGACTGACACCCACACTTGCACATTAAGTAGTTGAGGTTTACCCATCTTCTAGTAGGATGGGGGGTGCATCATGTAGAGCTAGCTAGAATCAATCCCCACTCTTCACTCAATTTTCTCATATGAAATATTAATTTGATGTAATTTCTTGTCTTTCATTTTGCTGTTCGGTTGTTTTTATTTCCTATCCCGTTTTATTCAGACTTTGGAATCTCTGTAGACTTTTCTGAAATGACCCCTAGGGTGAAGTTGGGCGAGTCAGACGTGACCTCACCTCCCCCATTGAGATTCATACTCTAGTGGGGAGAAGGGTCGTTCACTCTATTCCATCAAATGAAAGTTACTCCCAGAAGAAATGTAGGAAGAGTTGAACGTGGATACAAGAATTCAGGTGGCGAAATTCCAAATGACGAAAGTCCATAGCTCTCTCGAAAGACCCCCTTCCTTTTTTATCCAACATCTTGTGGTCAGAAGGGAGGTGGAGACAATTCCAGACCAGAATGTTACCCTCGCCTGTTTTCCTCACATAGCAGTTGCGTGTCTGCCTTGTCATAATGTGGAGGGAAGGATGGTCAGTGCAAGCTAACAGAGAGCTACCACTCCCCTTGTTTCTGCCATGTTGGAATGTGGGGGAAACAAAGAGTGGGGTGGGCGTCAGTGAAAGCTAACTGAGAGCGACCACTCCCCTTGTTTCTGCCATGTTGGAATGTGGGGGAAACGGAGAGTGGGGTGGGCGTCAGTGAAAGCTAACTGAGAGCTACCACTCCCCTTGTCGCTGCCGCGCTGTAATATGAAGTGAAGAAATGGGGCAAGGGGGTATGTAGAGGAAAAGGGGTCAGTGCATGCTCATCCAAAACGACCCTTCTCTGCTATATCTGTCACTTTGTAATATGTAGAGGTTGAAGTGATGAGGCTGTTCAAGCTGGTACAGAACATCCCCTTTCCTCTACTTTCACATCATGATGCTGAGAGATGTTAGTATATGGCAGCTCAGGTCTGCCACTTTCCCTTCATATCGCAGGTGTCGGTATTTCTCAGGCTTGTTTGACAACAGTATATAGTAGAAAGGATCTACTGAGTGCTGCCTTGTTGCGTTGACAAAAAAAAAAAAAAAAGAAAAAAAGAAAAAAAAGAAAAAAAAAAGCCAAACATTCACTTTCCATATCAGCATTGTCACCATCCTTATCCTCATTTATCATCTAAAGAGGAAGAAAAGAGAATCATTGAAGTTGATGTAGCCTATTATGCCCTACTCTCAAGGCAACCTCAGTTTTGACTGGCCCCACATCCATGTTTGGAGTAACTTCCTACCACGGTTTTTGGCGTGAGCAGATTCATGGGTGGTTGGTTTTGGAAGAGATCCTCAGCTGGCTATGCAAGGCGATTGTTGTCGTCAGTAGGGGTTTTAGTAGATGGTGCCCTGAGTATACTGAATCAGAACAAACACTACTGAACACTACTGAAGTGACTCGGTAGCATTGCATTGAGTTCTCTGGTGTGTGGCATCCAGGCAGCCTCACATTGATAGTTCCCTGTGGATTGTCAGCGCTGAGACAGTGGCAAACGAACCTGTGTGTGGATGTGTATGGGGAACTATAGTGTCAATTTGAAATTGACATATGAGCCCCATCATCAAGGCATTAAGAGGATTAGTTACATGCCTTTGTCTTTGAAAGATAGATGTATTTTGATTGCATCACACCATTTTGGTATCCACACAAATTAGTGGTAGCTATTTGGAAATCCAGAAACCAGAATAATTCACTGTGTTTGTCACGCGTCGACAAAACCAGAGTGTGAGACTCCCCTTAGCTGACACATTTCTGTAAGCCGCCAGGAAGGCAGGCAACGCGTTCGACCCGAATCCCACGTGCGGACCAACTCGCGTCAGTGTGTTGTGTTTTGGTTTTGATTTGTTCATGTATCTGTCTGGCACTCCACTGTCAACTGCTGTGAGAGTCATATCGACCAGGTGTTTTGGGGTTTGATCTCCCCATGTCTTCTGCTGTGGTGAAGCAGCAGGTTGTTGTCGGCGGGCGTTGCAACGGCTGGAACACCAGTTCCAGGTTTTTCACATAACGTGTCTGAGGTGAGGTTGTGTGATGTTTCCTTGCTCGGCTGGTCGTTACTACTTGCAGGAATGGTGGTGGTAGAGGGAATGACAGAGGCTGTGAATGCATGTGTTTGTTTGAATTTGCTGTAGCTGTTCATATTATTTGATGTTATGATGAAGAGATGTCGTGAATATATGTGTTCCTATCACTGTGGTTGTGTTCATGAGAAATATTGATAAGTTTATTATTCTGGGATGAATTAAATCGAGTTAAAATTAAATGCGTTATTGTAACGGCAGGTTTGGATGGGCGGGATGATAGGTTGGGTGCGACTAGCATCTTTCAGAAGTCAGAACACTGACTTTACCATTCTTAGGTTTTTTCTTCCGTTGTGCCTGTTTGGACGGTTCCACTCCTTTTCTGGTTGCGGATGTTGGCTGGAGGGAGGTCTGCATGGTGCAGGACTCGTACTGTGTTCTGCTGGCTGTGGCTGTGGGCTGGAGGGAGGTCTGCATGGTGCAGGACTGGTACTGTGTTCTGCTGGCTGTGGCTGTGGGCTGGATGGAGGTCTGCATGGTGCAGGACTGGCACTGTGTTCTGCGGCGGCGGCGACAACAGCGTCGGCTGTAAGTACTTGGTCGCTGTGTTCAGTTAAGTGCTGTCCCCCGACTTACTATGTCCCTTATCCCGACCATTCCTGACCGCTGGTGGTTTTTTTTTTTTTTTTTTTTTTTTTTTTTTTTTTTTTTTTGCAGCGGTAGAGACTGAGCACACCAGACGATATTTTTCTGTGTTTGAAAGCGCGTGAGAGTGGTAGCTGTCAGTATTGTTTCGTTGTTGAATTTCGTGTTGGTAAATACCAAATATCATTTTTGTTTGTTTGTTTGTTTTTGAATAAATTTTATAATTTCAAGTAGAGTTTGGTTGTTCCGACTGGTGCAGGTGTCAAACCTTGACTATGAACGACCAAATTTCATTCTTGTGTCGCTCATGTAACTTTCATCTCCGAAAGCTAGCTTCAGTCAGACCATGCGTAACTGAGAAAAACATGGCTTAGTTGGGTTCCTGTTTCGTCCTGTCCAGACTGGATTACTGCAATTCCACTCTTGCAAGTTTACCATCTTCCTCCATCAACAAATTACAGAAAATTCAAAACAATGCTGCACGACTGGTTCTCACCCAAACGAAATCTGATCATGTTACACCATGCTGAATCGGTTTCACTGGCTTCCAATTGAGTCCCGCATTCACTGTAAGTTAGCGACACTCGCCTTCAAACATTTTGACAAGTCTCTTCCATTGTATCTCTCCTCTGTACTGGAAACTTCTGAACCGCACAGAACATAAAGATCCAGTTCTGAAAAGCTGCTTAAAGTCCCAACAACTAATCTGAAATGCGCTGGAAATAGGTCTTTCAGAGCTCAAGTTCCCCAAGTGTGCAATTATCTACCTTCATCTCTTAGAAATGCCTCTGATCTACATTCCTTCAAGTCAGATCTGAAAACTTACTTTTTCCGTAACTATTTTTGTTCTGGGCAGAACGGTTAAACCAAAGTATGTTTGTTAGCAAGAATCTTTGCACAAGTATTTTTGTAGTCCTGTTTTAATGCATTGCGTATTTGATGTA
This sequence comes from Babylonia areolata, assembly GCF_041734735.1. Classification (NCBI taxonomy): domain Eukaryota; kingdom Metazoa; phylum Mollusca; class Gastropoda; order Neogastropoda; family Buccinidae; genus Babylonia; species Babylonia areolata. The sequence goes on along the minus strand of NC_134893.1, from coordinate 33,978,165 downwards.
GTTTGGTCTTAGATGTGATGTCACTTTTTTCTATCTGCTTATTTTTAATGTGTGTGTGTGTGTGTGTGTGTGTGTGTGTGTGTGTGTGTGTGTGTGTGAGGGCATAGCGCATAGCGCTCTGGTACGCGTGTGGAAGTGTGTAGGCATGTCAGTATGTCCAAACAAAATTCTATGTTAGAAATATTTTAATGCTTATAAACGAAATTCTCTTTTTAGTGCAGTTGATATTTAATGTGTGTGTGTGTGTGTGTGTGTGTGTGTGTGTGTGTGTGTGTGTGTGTGTGTGTCTGTGTGTGTGTGTGTGTGTCTGTGTGTGTGTGTGTGTGTCTGTGTCTGTTTGTGTGTGTGTGTGTGTGTCTGTGTGTCTGTGTATCTGTGTGTGGGCATGTCTGGGAGGGAGGGACATTTGTGTGTGTGTGTCTGTGTCTGTGTGTCTCTGTGTGTGTCTGTGTCTGTGTCTGTGTGTGTTCTATGAAATGCATTTTGTTTTAATCTAAGCCTTATTTACTTCATAGCTTTTATAATCTGATTTATCTCTGAAATGTGCTTTTTGATTCACTTGAACACAGTGGATGTTTTCTATTTTCAGAGAGCGGTTGATATGTTTTTTTAAGGCATGTTTATAGTGAACTGGATTATGTAAGGCTCTTGGAAATGGCGCTGAAGGTAGGACATTCCTAGTCTCGTTTAGCGATGTGAATTCTGTTTGTTGCTCAACAATATGGCCAGTCTTTCAAGACGCCATTCAACACACATTCAGCTAAGTCGTTCTGTCCCTTCATCTTCAGTTGTGTATGTTATTGATTTCCTTGTGGAAGACCCAAAGTGCGAAACACATCGATTCCTCGGATCGTTTTTTTTTTTTGTTTTTTTTTTTTTTGTTTTGTTTTTGTTTTTGTTTGTTTGTTGTTGTTTTTTTCATTATATACATTATCTGTACATAGGCTGAATGCAATATCAACCTTATCAAGCTCTGTCACTCTCGTCTGCAGTAAACATTTTCTTGTCTGTCATGGCAGTGACGGAGCAGTAGTCGTGTTGCAGCCTTTTCCACAGCACACGGATAGGACTACAGTCATCAGTGCACAAAGAATCAGAGGACTAGGCTTAGAGGTCCACAACTGAGAACCACCGACTTTATATTGGCAGCCTGGTACGGTGATACAATAAGATGTACTCATCACAAGTGTTTGTATAGCAGTCATTCATAAACATATTGAACGGTACACACACACACACACACGCACGCACGCACGCACGCACGCGCGCGCGTTCCAGCAAAAACCCTCCGCACAAAGCTGCCACTGTTGGTATCGGGAATGTCACTGAAAGAGCAAAAAAGGAAAAACTGTGATGAAGACTGACAGTTCACACACTTGACCTATTAAGTTCCTGAACGTGTACGCATGCACACGTATTGTTCATGTCATCGAAAGAATACAAAGGTGGGTTGTGT